>NC_084995.1:17932935-17942935 GCF_963854185.1 Sardina pilchardus | reverse complement strand
GTTGTTTTTTGAGGAGGTTGTTCTAATTTGTTTTTCCATTTTGAGCTTGTTTTCTGAGCTTTTATCATAGTGAGTTCAAACACACACACACAAAAAAAACATGAAATATAATTTTTTAAGGGTTACATTTTTTTCTCTTCCTGAACGTCTTCGAGTTAAGAATGTATTTTCTTCGTAATTATTATTTTAACGATGGCTTTGTTCATCTAGGACTAAATTTACCCCCTACAAAGAGTTAGAGTTAAAACAGACAATAATGGCATTAGATCTAGGCTGTGTGTGTGTGTGTCAGTGTGTGTGTGTGTGTGTGTGTGTGGTGGAGCGGCTGGCTGCCAAATCCAAAGCCGGGCCCTTTTTCCTCAGGCAGGATATTAAACCACAGTGTTTTGGATCAAATCAAAACTGTGGACTGGGGGTGAGTAACACTGAGTTCAAACCCACAGCCAGCGGCCTACCCTTCCTCCCTTAGAATCAACTGCTCACCCTCTCCACACACACACGCACACACACACACACACACACACACACACACACACACACACACACACGCTCATGCTCACAATTATACACATCCATGCACACAGTAACACACACAAAATCGTATACTCTCTCTCTCTCTCTCTCTCTCTCTCTCTCTCTCACACACACACACACACACACACACACACACACACACACACACACGTGTCCCTCCGGCTTAAATGAAAAGTGCCCAGAGTTAAGGCAGGAAGTGAGTGTAGCAGAGGCAGAGCTGGGAGGCTAGCGGAGAGCGTGACCCAGCTCAGAAGCCAGCCCATCAGCAGCCTCCCCACGGCAACGCCGCAACATTCCAACCTTCACACCGCTAACAATGCTAAGACCGCTAACACTGCCAGACAGCGCTTAAGACACTGCCATGTACTTTACAAATATTATGAGAATGGATTCAACTTCAATGCAAATTAAAGTATATGCTCACATTTAATTGCGTTTTGTAGATATAATTGGCATCGTTTATTTAATAATGGAACATGTCGGCAAAATATATCCTTAAAAAAACTTTTAAATACACCCATATTGTTATTTTAGTTTGAACATTTTTTTCATCTTTTATTTAATTTAATTAAGCCCCGAGTAATTTGCAAATAATTCCGCCACAAACTTTAAACAGAGTAGTAAAAAATATGTTTTATTTCTTTTATGTAGAATAGAGTATAATAATTGGCAAAACAATTGGCAACCTATTTTTTTATTTTTTATTTTTTTTGAATAAATGTTAATATCCCTACTTGATGTGTTTCTTTTATGTTGAGAACTTGCCAGAATTCTGGCACTAATTTAGCTGCTAGATCACATTTCAGCTCTCTCTTTCAAGCCCCTCAAAAAAGCCCTCTTGTCTTTCTGCATTCATTTTGTGGAGGTCATTTTCTTAAACTGGGGGATGATGCCCGGAGCCAGCGTTTCATCTGCCGGCGCTATCGGAATCACAGCAAGCTGCAGCGCAGGAACCCCACTGAGTCGCCAGAAAAGTGGCCCACTTTCTTCAAGTTTAGCCTGCCCTGCTCAAGGGGTGCACGCAAACTCTCACTCACACACACACAAACTCTCTCTCTCTCTCTCTGTATCTCTCACACTCTCACACACACACGCGCGCACACACACACACTTATATAAAACATGAAGAACACCACTTCACCCACCCACAAACTCTCTCTTATACACTCGACACACACACACACACACACACACATCAGAGCTTATCAATAAAAACAGCCACCAATGATACTCTACTCTCAGAGCCAGTAAATTAGCATCCAACTTATTACAGCTGCACCCGTGACATTCTAAGCCTCCCTTTCATCTGATTTTCAGAAGGTGAAATTCATCTGAGAATAAACACACTCAAAGCCTAAATTAATTACACTCTCTTATGAAACGCAAACGGTCCCTGCAAGTGCTGCATTATCATCTGATTTGGAGCATTCTTATTCCGGCTGCAGCAGCCAGCGCTGCTGATGTCGTCGTGTCTGTTCTGGGCCCGTGGGCAAAGCATGAACAGCGCGAGAGAGAGAGAGCGAGAGAGAGGGAGAGAGAAAGAGAGAGGGCGAGAGAGAGAGAGAGAGAGGGGGGGGGTAGCTGAAAAAGAGGCATGGTGAATAGTGGGGACGAGGGTGTGCGATGGAACATGAGGATGAGGAGGATGACGAGTGTTTGGAGGCTTGGTGTTGTTAAGCAGATGATTTTCTTTTTCGTTTTTTTTTCCACTGGCAGACAGTGGGTCAGATCCTGTCCACAGTACTGCCACTGACCCCATGCCAGAGGCATGTGATCTCCTAAACATACGGCCTGCCCTGACAGTATATACACATAGCCTTGATACTGCCTGTCCCAATGATATATGCATAGCCTTGTTTTTCTATGGTGGGAAAAGTAGGGGAAAGGAACACTGCTGCACTCCAAGAAATTGCATCATTGAAAACATAAAGTCATCTGTTATTTATAGTCCTCGCTCCATCTATCAATAATAAATCTGAACGTATGCTACAGCGACATCCGGCGTGGAATACTAACAATTCTCTTCTTCCGGTCTCTGGCAGGCATCCTGTACAAGGGGAACGGCGAGAACATCTTCATCTCCCAGCAGCCCCCTGTCATCAGCACCATCATGGGCAACGGGCGCCGCCGCAGCATCTCCTGCCCCAGCTGCAACGGGCAGGCGGACGGCAACAAGCTGCTGGCGCCCGTGGCCCTGGCGTGCGGCGCCGACGGCAGCCTGTTCGTGGGCGACTTCAACTACATCCGCCGCATCTTCCCCTCCGGCAACGTCACCAGCGTCATGGAGCTCAGGTAGGAGTGGAGGAGGAGACGGACGGATGGATGGATGGATGGATGGATGGATGGATGGATGAATGGATGGATGGGTGGATGGAAGGGTGGATGGATGGATGGATGGATGAATGAATGGATGCATGTATGGATGAATGGACGGATGGACGGACAGATAGATGGATGGATGGATGGATGAATTGATGGATGAATTGTTGGATAGATGGGTAGGTGAATAATTGGAAGGATGGATGAATGGAGGGTTGAATTGATGGAGAGATGGGTAGGTGAATGATTGGAAGTATGGATGGATGGATGGATGGATGGATGAATTGATGGAGAAATGGGTAGGTGAATGATTGGAAGGATGGCTGGATATATGGACAGAGGACGGTATGTAATTCCGATACAGAATGTTGGTGCCTAGAGCTATCTTTCCGGTGTCTATGGAGAGGCTTGCTTCTATTGCAATCCTATATTTCTGTAAAAGAGATGCATGGGAGTGTTTCCTCCATATGATGTGATATCATGGGGGTGTTTAGCCCCTGCATGGCTCCAGGCTGATTGGGGCTGAGAGTGCTGACTTGCGGCTGCCATGCCGAGGTGCTGTGGCGTCTGTAGCATTAGCCATGCATTACTCATGCTATCGCAAGCAAAGACTTTGGACACGCTCGCTCATCAGCTTTTGCACTTCTGCAGCCCACGTATTAGCAGCGCTCCCACTTCAAAGGCATTGGTGTGTGTGTGTGTGTGTGTGTGTGTAGGGGGGAGAGAGAGAGAGAGGATGTGTGTGTTTGGGAGTGCATATATGTAAGCCCTCGAGGGATAAACATGAAGGAAAAGTGCATTGAGAATATGTGTGTGTGTGTGTGTGTGTGTGTGTGTGTGTGTGTGTGTGTGTGTGTGTGTGTGTGTGTGTGTGTGTGTGTGTGTGTGTGTGTGTAATCCTGGGTTCCATTATAGGAATCTTCCTGCTTAAAATCCATACAGTTCTCTGTCCTCATCAAGCTAAATATAAGTATCTGGACTGATATATAATCATTATGATGTTTCCAGTGATTCCCCCGCAACTATGTCTCATAAATGTCTCTTTCACACAGCTATGGTCATAAAATATTTAAGTTGCGATTTAGAAAAGAAAAGAATTTGATTTATTTCATTTTAATTAAATGTAATTGTAATGTTAATTCATTCAAATTTAATTAAGTTTTAATTAAATAAAATGTGTAAGCATTTAAAAAAATATTTTACACAGTTGATTAGTTAATTTAATTTAATTTAGTTTAATTTAATGAATTTATGTTTATTGCATAAATGTTTTATTATAATATAATATATTATACTATATTTTATTATGTGCATGCATGATAATTGTCGAGTAATTTATTGCTCTTTTTATAGATTAACCGTGATCAAGTTAATGCAACATTTCAAGCAATAATCCGTTTTTAATGATTTGACTGCACATATGTTATTTTAGTTAACATCCTGACTGTGGAAATGATTTGGAGAAGCCATGCATGTGGTCTGAGCTGTGTGGATGAGCAGTGTGTATGACGGACTCCTGCAGAGACAGGACTTTACATTACACACATGAGGGGAGCAGATGTGGCCCAGCCAGATCCTCAGGCCCATGCACATTACTGCTCTTGCTGCTGATCAAATCCAGAGACACATTCTCTGTCCTTCTCTCTTTCTCCCTTTCACACACACACACACACACACACACACACACACACACACAGAGAGACTCAGACATACTCACACAAAAAGCACACATAACATATTCACACACACACACATTCTAAGACATTCTTTTTCCCCTCCCTTTTCTATCTCTCATTTACACTCACACACACACACACACACACACACACACACACACACACACACACACACACACACACACACACACACACACACACACCCGCTCGCTCCCTCTACCCCTCTCTCACACACTCACACACTATTAGAGAGGCCTCTCATCCCTGACTGGGGATGGCCATTTGGGCTGAAATCAGATCTGTTTCTCAGCTCCTCTATCAGCACCAGCTCAAGCCGTCATATATTTTCTTCTCATAGTCACCCAACACTAAGCACCCAGCCACCCCTCACTCACACTCTCTCTCTCTCTTTCTCTCTCTCTCCTCCCTCTCCTCCCTCCCTCACTCACACTCTCTCGCTCTCTCCCTCCCTCACTCCCACTCTCTCCCACTCCTTCTCTTTCTCTCTCTCCCTCCCTCCCCCCACACCTCTCCCAACTGTTTCCCAAGTGCACTCATTTTCCCTCTCTAGGTTTCCCATTCCTTTTCCCCTCTCTCTCCCACACGTCCCCCTCTCTATCCATTTCTGTCTCCAGTATCTCCTCTTGTTCCCTCTCTCAATATCTCTCTGTATCTCTCTCTCCCTGACTCTCTCTATCTGTCTCGGGGTGTGAAAATGGACTTGGACCCCCCCCCCTTCTCTCTCTCTTTCTCTCTCTGACTTCAGTTACAGTAACACTAATCTCTGCCCTCACCTCATCTACTCCCACTACATATTATCCTCCCTCTCTCTCTCTCTCTCTCTCTCTTTCTCTCTCTCTCTCTCTCTCTCTCTCTGTCTCTCTCTCTCTCTCCCTCACTCCCTCTTTCTCTCCATCTCATCTTTCTCTGTAATGTTCTAACCACTCTCTTTTCATTTTTTTTTTATAGCTGGCTTAAAACCTTTCATTTGCATTTGACACATTTGTTCACCAAGAGCCAGGGCGTAGCTGGACTGAGATATTAAGATGGACAACAGGTCTGATAGGGGTGCGCTTTGTAAGAGCTCTTTGATGCTGCGCAGAACAAATTAGTCAGAGAGGCTTTCATTCTCAGCATCAGCACAACTGCAAATACTGTACATGCCCAATGTCTTGTTTTCATACGGGCGTGCAGGAAGCGCTGTGTGTGTGTGTGAGAAAGACAGAGAGAGAAGGAGAGTGTGTGTGATTGAGTGTGAGAAAGAGAGGGAGAAAGTGTGTGCATGTGTGCGTATGAGAAAGTGTGTGTGTGTGTGTGTGTGTGTGTGTGTGTGTGTGTGTGTGTGAAAAAGAGAGAGAGTGTGTGTGTGTGTGCGAGAGAGAGAGATTTGTGCATGTGCGTATGAGACAGTGTGTGTGTGTGTGTGTGTGTGTGTGGGTGTATTTGTGCGGAGCGCTGCTAATGGCAGCCATTTAAATGAAGGTGGGCCCATTAAACAGCAGGCCCTCTGCCTGTGATGGCGGAGTAAATGAAAAGGCGCGGGTCCCGGGCACCATATAATCACAGCGTGCCGCCCAGGCGGGCGCCCGCGCCGCCGCTAAAGCACACCGTTTAGGAGCGCCCGCTCATTGTCCGCCGCACAGTCGATCGGCCAATAGGAGAGCACGGGGCCGGACGCCACGCTGGGAGCGCACGGCGAGGCCCGGCGTCCAGGTGAGGTTTTCAGAGCGGAGCGGTGTTATGGCCGGCACGTGTGTGTGTGTGTGTGTGAACAGAGCAGTGTGAGTGAGTTACAGCTGATGAGTGGAGGGTGAATGAGAGGCACAGACCCTTGCTGGCTGGCTAATCAAAGCAGTTTAGCTGGCGTTTCTGTGTTTAGTTGTGTGTATGCGTGTGGGGATTTTTTGAGGATGGTATGATTGTGTGTGTGTGGTGGGGGGGGGGGATTTCCAGATCTGTTATACACTCTGTCTTGCTCTTTTCAAATGTCCAAAGGTTATGTGTGTGTGTGTGTGTGTGAGAGAGAGTATGCGTGTGTGTGTGTGTGTGTGTGTATGTGTGAGTGTGTGTGTGTGTGTGTGTGTGTGTGTGTGTGTGTGTGTGTGTGTGTGTGTGCTCTCTCGAGTATGTCAGTCTCAATTTATGCTTTTCTATTATGTTTCTCTCCTGTTTCTTCTGCTCTCTTTGCTTTCCGATTTCCTAAGAAATAAAGATTTCAGACATAGGTAAGATTGAGTCACTGTGTACACAGTGCCAAATGTCCTTCCCCATGTGAATGTTGTCTACCCCCCACCCCCACCACCCCCCCCACTCCCTCCACTCCCTCCTCCCCGTGTCAAATGTGTGGCCGTGATTCTACTGCTGTAAATCACTCTCTTATTGTTGGGCTTTGGACGGATTTTAAAATCCCGCAAGAAAATTGCCTCACACACACAGAATCATCAAGAAGATTTTCTCAGATCCCGTTGAATCTTCATGTCTGTCTGGCTTGATGAAAAAAAACAAGGTTGACTCAGTGAACTATGAAGGAGAGCGAGAGAGAAAAAGAGAGAGAGAGAGAGAGAGAGAGACTCTAAATAAAAACAGAGCAAGAAAGATATGGAATTTTGTCAGTCTTCTGCTGCTGGTGGCCAGCAGAGAAACCTCCCTTTGAAACTCTGAGATGAAGGCCGTTGGTGCCTCTACAGTACAGAAGACGTTTTATTCTCTCTTTTTTCCCATTCTGTGTGCTCATTTCTGTTTAGACAAGCGGTCTGGCCTCGTCCGTATCCTTTCTTAAATGTCAGTCGTGAACCGCGCGAGCGAGGCTTGGGATGGTGCGCTGGGACGGGTGTCAGTGGCGGGGGCTCGTATCGCAAAGCCGCCACTGTTCTTGGAAAGGTCATTTTTATGGCTGGAACATGCTCTGGGCTGGTCTTGAAATAATTCTCTTGATTTTTGTCACCCCGCACAACCCTTGGAATTCATCCGAAGAGTTTGATTTCTATAGCCAGTGTGAAATGGGGGGTGCGGGTCCTGGAATTAAAAGAGGGCTATTTTTGGAGCGCTGTCCTCCCCCTCTGAGCCCATCTCATTTTTCAACACTTCACCGCAGCAATAACCTGCTCGTCCATATTAATGTTAATGAATTAATAAGAGTTTGAGGGGCTCATGGCTGATAAATTCTTCATGTGGTCCCTATGACTTGCACTTATCCTCTCACTCACCCACACATACACACACACACACACACACACACACACACACACATACACACACAAATACACATGCACACAGTGCAGACTTTTCACTCCATTTGGATGTGTTATTAAGTCTGCCTTGTATTGACGGTCTCTCCGGCGAGTCTCGTAAAGTTCAGGGGATATTGGAACGTCGGCGCTGCCATCCGACTGTCGGCCAAAAAACCTGGGCCTCCTCTCAGCCGCGCGGTCTCCCGTGCCTTGTTCACCTCTCCACGTGCATTCCCAAAACCCCCATCAGTTTTCTATTAGTCTCTCTCTCTCTCTCTGTCTCTCACTCTCTCTCTCTGGCTGTCTCTCTCTCTCTCTCTCGCAGTCCCTTATCCCCTGCTTCTTTTGCTGTCTCTGGTTCTCTTCCTTGTTCTCTCCATCGCTGGCTCTCTCTCATTAGACTGAACTCCTCATGCACTTGCTTAGTGTAAAGTGCTCCATGGCTGTGCCTCAAAGCGACAGACAACAGTTTAGTGCTCGTCATTACTGTCTCCACACAACAACAACCACCAAAAAAAAACAAGTCTTCAAGGACTCGCCACGTTTAAGTGGAAGCTGACAAGGCACTGTTTTGCTTTGTTCTGGGTTTTTTTGTTTGTTTGTTTATTTAGGGTTTTTTTGGCTGTTTTGTTTTGTTTTTCCTGCAGCGTCCCCGTGCCATGGGTAGCCCCACAGCCTTCACCGAGTCTCCCCTGTGTCCACGCCAGGGGCTCCCACATTAGACATAATTGCAAGCACTGACCCAGTATGTGGAGTGTCAAAAATGGTTGACAAAGAAATGTACCTGTTACTGAGAGAGAGAGAGAGAGAGAGAGAGACAGAGAGAGGAAGAGAGAGGGAAACAGCGTGGCAGACACCTCGCACTAGGCGGCGAGACAGAGCTAGAGGTGGAGCAGGAGAGGGATGGAGGAGAGAGAGTGGAGAGATGCAGCAGGCAGCACTGAGAGGAGGAGAGGTGTGTGCTCATGGGATTGGGGGGGCGGCTGACAAGTGTCCCCTCCGTCCAGCTCAGCTGCCCCCCCCCGACAGCCTATATTTAGACGACCGGCTTTTTAATTGAGGCTTCGCCATCATCAGGTCGTCGACTTCTATCAACACCCCAGCAGACGCCCGTTGTCATGACAATCCTGCAAACACCCCACCCCCCCCACACACACACACACACAAACACACACAAATACACACTCACACGCACACACGCACACATACACGCACATGCACCCCTCGCAGCATTTCACTGGCACTTTTTGGGCACAGGAAGTGCGGTTGATTGAGCGGATGTGACAGTCTGTTGGGCATCGTTATGCCCGCGTCAGACGCTAGTGATTTCCCGTCATATCACGTTATGCTCACACTGACAGTACCACCGGTCGGGCCCGCTCTCTCCCTCCAATCACACACACACACACACACACACACACACACACACACATACAAATCTCTCCAGACTACGACAGGCAGGGTGAAACTCTCTGGTGTCTCCTGTTCACATTTGGATTGCTGCCTGTCTGTGCCGTGATTGGTCCATCTGTGTAAGCTTCGTATGCCAGATTTGATTTTGGTTGCAATCGTGTGGCCTGCTCGTGCTGTTTTTTTTTTTGTCCTTCTTGTCTTTTTTGTGATATCTTGTGATCCCCGTCTTGTCCTTTTTCCCTGTCTCCCAGTTGTCCCCCCCACCCCCACCCCAACCCCCCCACACTCCCCACTGGTGAACCCAACGCCACAGACAAGCCCCCACCACACCAGCCAGCTAGTGGCTCTTGTTTCCTCTCAAATGCCCCCTGTGCTTGTTGGAGGCTGGTCTGAGGGGACACAAGCTTTTGACCCCCCCCCCCCACACACACACACACACACACCCAGCCCCCTGACTGGGTCACTCCTACTTGTTCCCTGTTCTCACGCCTTCCCTCCTCTTATCTCCATAGCAACAACCCGGCGCACAGGTACTACCTGGCCACGGACCCGGTGACGGGTCAGCTGTACGTGTCGGACACCAACTCGCGGCGCATCTACCGGCCCAAGGTGCTGACGGGCACCAAGGAGCTGCTCCAGAACGGGGAGGTGGTGGCGGGCACCGGCGAGCAGTGTCTGCCCTTCGACGAGGCCCGCTGTGGGGACGGGGGCAAGGCCACGGAGGCCCTCCTGCTGGGGCCCAAAGGTAGGGCGGAGACACACACACACACACACGCACGCACATACACACATACACACACTCACACAAAACCAAACATTCACACACAC
>NC_084995.1:17902935-17927935 GCF_963854185.1 Sardina pilchardus | reverse complement strand
GCAAATTGAATAAAGCACAGCCGCACAATGTATTAAGCTCTGGAAGTAAAGGATTCTTCTTCATCAGTGTCACACTAAAGTGCAGAGAGTGAGCCTGTGTGCGTGTGTGTGTGTGTGTGTGTGTGTGTGTGTGTGTGTGTGTGTGCACGTACGTGTGTGTGTATAAGCGAGAGAGAGAAAGAGTATGTGTTTTTACATTCCTTTGTGTATGTGTACATCTCTATTTATACGTGTGTGTGTGTGTGTGTGTGTGTGTGTGTGTGTGTGTGTGTGTGTGTGTGTGTGTGTGTGTGTGTGTGTGTGTGTGTGTGTGTGTGTATGTTATGGGTGAGCGATGCATGCTCTCACCTGTCAGATCTCTGACCTCACTGCCCTCCTTCCCTGCTCAGGTGCGTCTGGAGTGGCCCACGGACCTGGCCATCAACCCCATGGACAACTCCATCTACGTGCTGGACAACAACGTGGTCCTGCAGATCACGGAGAACCGGCAGGTGCGCATCGTGGCCGGGCGGCCCATGCACTGCCAGGTGCCGGGCATCGAGTACACCATGGGCAAGCGCGCCGTGCAGACCACGCTGGAGGGCGCCACGGCCATCGCGCTCTCCTACAGCGGCGTGCTCTTCATCTCCGAGACCGACGAGAAGAAGATCCACCGCATCCGCCAGGTAGGCATGAGGGGGCAGCCGCGGCCTACTGGGGCAGGGGCAGGGGCATGGCCTACTGGGGCAGGGGCAGGGGCATGGCCTACTGGGGCAAGGGCAGGGGCATGGCCTACTGGTTAAGGCTTCAGGCTTGTAACCGAAGTGGGGGAAGTGGTTGAGCATGCCCATGCTCCCATGCCCATATCCATGGCAAGTGTGTGCTTCACCTCACCGTGTGTGTGCTGTGTGCTGTGTGTGTTTCACTAATTCACCAATTGGGATAAGTGCTGAAACCAAATACATAGCGTAAAGAGTACTGATAGAGAAAAGAGTATATACTGCTCAAAAGAGTATATAAATAAATGTTATACTTACAGTATACTTACTGTATATACTACACTTATACCAGGTGTCCACCGACGGCGAGATCTCACCGCTGGCCGGCGCGCCGTCCGACTGCGACTGCAAGAACGACGCCAACTGCGACTGCTACCAGACGGGCGAGGGCTACGCCAAGGACGCGCGGCTCAACTCGCCCTCGTCGCTGGTGGTGGCGCCGGACGGCGCGCTCTTCGTGGCCGACCTGGGCAACATCCGCATCCGCGCCATCCGCCGCAACCGGCCGCCCGTGGGCTCCTCGGGCCTCTACGAGGTGGCCTCGCCCTCCGAGCAGGAGCTGTACGCCTTCGACGCCAACGGCACGCACCAGTACACGGCCAGCCTGGTGACGGGCGACTACAAGTACAACTTCAGCTACAGCAACGAGGACGACGTCACCGCGGTGACCGACAGCAGCGGCAACATCCTGCGCGTGCGCCGCGACCCCAACGGCATGCCCGTGCGCGTGGTCGCCCCCGACAACCAGGTCATCTGGCTGACCATCGGCACCAACGGCGGCCTGAAGACCCTGACGGCGCAAGGGCAGGAGCTCGTGCTCCTCACTTACCATGGCAACAGCGGTCTCCTGGCAACCAAGAGCATCCAGATCGGCTGGACCACCTTCTATGAGTAAGTGCTGCTTCTTCTTTTTATCACTGTTGTTGGCGGAGGGGGGGGGGGGGGGGATGCTTTTGTTGATAAGGCAGGACTGCAGACGGGTGTTTGTGGGGGAACCTGAGCCGGCGCTCTCTCTCTCTCTCTCTCTGGGTGTCTGGTCAGCAGGGCGGCTGAATAGCGCAGCGCTCAGCAGAGGCGCCGGGCCAGCAGCCGCGCTGCAGTCGTATCAAAGCCGCAATTTCATCTCCCCGAACCCCGCCGCATTCACCCCGCGCGCTTTGATCAGATAGAGACAGCGCCGCAGTCTCTTGCTCTCGCTTTCTGTCTCGCTCTCTCTCTTTCTGTCTCTCTCTCTCTTTTTCTTTCTCTCTCTCTCTTTCTGCTCCTCCAGTGTCACGCTCTGTGCCAGCCGACTTCTCCCAATGTGACACAAACACACACACACACACACACACAAACACATACACATACACATACACATACACATACACATACACATACACATACACATACACATACACATACACATACACATACACATACACATACACATACACATACACATAGTCATACACATACACACACATACACACTCACAAACACATACACATACACACTCACACAGGCAGACAGGCATGCCTACAAAAAGAAACTCTCTCTCTCACACACACACACACACACAGAGAGACACACACACACACACACACACACACACACACACACAGGCAGCCGTGCAGACACACAGACTGTGACAGACTGTTGGGACAGCATGTCTGTCTGCAAGACTCCGTGTGGCTATTGCCACAGAGACCGCCAGACAGGAAGTGTGTCAGTGCAAGGGCACAGTTTGAGCCGTGTCATGCTGTACAGCTGTCACTGGGAGTGTGTCACTGGGCCTGTGTGTGTGTGTGTGTGTGTGGAGGGGGGCATGCATATATCTGTGCTGGGGCCAAACCACTGACACACACACACACGCATGCACACACACACCCACACACCCAGACACACACTCACACACACACACACGCACACTCAAACATCCATTCTCACTGAGAGCTGAGGCCCAGAGGGCCTGCTTTCAATCAGACATGAGCAGGTCCATCTCCCAATACACTGTTCTGATTTATTCAACACTTCAGCGTTCAATTTAACAGCTTGCTCATTCTCCGACACCCCCTTCTCCGCTCAATTCAGACTCAACTCCGCATAGATTTTCCCCCCACTGCTCATTTCACTTTTTGTTCAGTCATTTCAAACTTGACAAGCCCTCTCCAACCCCGGCCATTCATTTCATTTAACAAGCGGCGTTTCAGGAAAAGAAGAGTCGCCGGCTCATTCAGACTCCACTCCACGGTCTCATTGATCCACTCTGGCCCCTCCACACTTAACTTCAACGCGCTGCGCTGTCGCTTCAGCACTCCGCATTCAGCCCAATAATAATTCTGCATCATTCACTCCGCATCGCATCTGACCTTCGGGCTCTCACACACACACTGGCTTCTCCGTCGGCGCGGCGCTCCAGAGACAAATGCCGGCGACGGCGACCATTTTGTGCTCAAGGAGCATCCGCCGCACGACTTGGCCGCCTTCAGCGCAGAGCAGAGCAGAGCAGGCATTGAGCACTCCAGCAGGAAGCATTCTCAAGACTCTCCATGCCACCTACACACACCCCTACAGACAATTACACACGTGCACATACACACACACGTACACACACACACACACAGACACACACACACTCACACACTCACACTCCACCAGTGACCCATAATGCACTGAGTCTAAGAAAATCAATCACATCCACCTCCCCCAGCATGAGTGCGTTCAGGAGGGAGAGAGAGAGAGAAAGAGACATGAAGAGAGAGAGAGAGAGAGAGAGAGAGAGAAATAGACATGAAGAGTGAGAGAGATGGAGAGAGAGAGAGAGATTCAGGGGTCTCTGAGGGCGGCCCTTGGCTGTCCGTGTGTTTACATAGCCATGGACCCTGGGGTAATGTATGCAGTGTGTGTGCGCCCACCTAATTCATGGGCCCTACTCAGCAGTGCAGGGCAGAGCAGAGGTGAAGGAGTGGAGAGAGGGAAGACAGAGAGAGAGAGAGAGAGACACACACACAGCCTGTAATTAGTGTGTGGTCCCTCACCTTACAACTGAACCAGGAACAGTCTGTCCACCCTCTGTCCTCTTATTTCCAGGGTGAAAAAACACAGCTTCTAATGTGTGTGTGTGTGTGTGTGTGTGTGTGTGTGCCTCACAGCTACGACAGCGAGGGACGCCTGACCAATGTCACCTTCCCCACCGGCGTCATCACCAGTCTCCATGGCGACATGAAGCCTGCACTGACGGTGGACATCGAGACGTCTGGCCGCGAGGATGACGTCAGCATCACCACCAACCTCTCCTCCATAGACTCCTTCTACACCCTGGTGCAAGGTGACCATGATGAACTGCCTAGCCCCATACACACACATACACACACACACGCACGCACCCCCATGCACACACACACACACACACACACACATACACACTCACACACATGCACATCCACACACACACACACACACACACACACACACACACACACACACACACACACACACACACACACGCACACTCACACAGACTATTATCCTTAACAATGAAAATGTCATCTTTTAGAATACCACGTTTCCCATCCCCCCCGTATCTCTGCCTAAGGCTCCTGTGCTTTGTGTCTTTCCATAGACCAACTGAGGAACAGCTACCAGGTGGGCTATGATAACTCGCTGCGTGTCATCTACGCCAACGGGATGGACACACACTTCCAGACGGAGCCACACATCCTGGCCGGGCCCGCCAACCCCACGGTGGCCCGCAGGAACATGACCCTTCCCGGGGAGAGCGGCCAGAACCTGGTGGAGTGGCGCTTCCGCAAAGAGCAGACGCGAGGAAAGGTCATCGTGTTCGGACGAAAGCTGAGGGTAGGTCTCAGCTCTCACACACACACACACACACAAAGACCTGTGCAGCATAAATGGGAGAATATAATACTGGGTAATTCTAAAGGAATTAGCATGAACAAAGCACTATATCATTTATCAAAGCCAAGCTTTGTAGTGTGATAGATGGCGTAATATGCGTTGGCCAATTCCTGTGGTATCTGTGGCCAGTTGATGATTAAGTAGCTGTGTTTGTCCTCACTGTTTACAAATGGAGAACAATCCCCTTTCCGTTTGCCAGTTTAAATTGAGTGCACACCACAGTATTACAGCTCAACTTTTATGTGCTCTGTGCATCCCAGTGCATACATACATACATATATATTCATAGAGGCAATACAAAAGCACGTCTCGTCCCTTTAAAGAGTCCTTGTTAGCTCGTCGAGTTTGTCGTCGTGAATCAAGAAAAATGGCGATCAGTGGATTCACCTCTGAAACAATTGATTTTCAACGGCGCGCTGACTAGCCGGCGTGCGATTTCTCAAAGCCTAATGTTTTTTTGGAACATGAGGCCCGTCATGGAGGGCCTCCGAGGGAGTTGTCAGATATGCCACATCCATATGCTAATGGCCCGGGGAGCGCTTGTTTATGTCTGGGCAAAGTAGCGGCTGTCAGCCGCGGGACTGACACCGGCGTCGGCGAGTTAAAGGCAATGGGGTGCCGATCAGAGACTGTTTGCGGAGTCCGTTTCCATTTCAAACAGCCCACCGCGCCACTTCAACCAAAACACCCGTTTCCACTCCGCGCGCTCGATACAAGCGCAGATTAGTGTCACCCAGCCTGGTGATTAAGGGAAATGGGTGTGATTTTGTGTTATCTTTGTGTATGCTTTCTCTCTTTTTTGTTTCTTTCATTTTTCCACTTTCTCTCTCTCTCCCTCGTCTCGGAGCGTCTGAGCGTTTTGTCTCGTCTACTTCAAAGGAGCACTTGAAGTGTTTTCTCCGGGAGGCGAGGGGGAATGGAGGTGTGATGAGAGAGACACACACACACACACACACACACAGGATGGAGGTATGATGAGGGAGGTCTCTGGTGGCCTCTAGAGAGGTTCATCTCCATACTGTGCCTTCCCCACTGTCTGATGGTGCACAAGTGCTGTTTTTGTCTCCGAAACACACACACTTACAGTCTTACACACACACACACACACACACACACACACACACACACAGAGAGAGAGACACACACACACATGTACACAACACACACACACACACACACACTCAGGAGTACTTTCTCATCAGTTGTGCAGAGGTTGTGCATTAGTGTACCCCACCCTGTCACTGTGCCGTGGACAACTTAGGATTGATTGATTGGTTTTTTCTCTCTTACTTTGTTTCCATCCATCATCTGTGTCGGTGTGTATGAAAAAGCACAGGGGTGTGTGTTGAACTCGGAATACTTAAAGGCCAGGTGCAGTCTCTGATTTGAGAGAAGGAGCCTTGTGTGTGTGTGTGTGTCCGTGTGTGTCCGTGTGTGTGTGTGTGTGTGTGTGTGTGTGTGTGAGTGTGTGATTGATCCGGGTGCGCATATCTGTCTCCCATATAATGCACAAGCATCAGCCGTCCCCATTTGTGCCAAGCGGAGTGAGATGGAGATGGAGAGGCGGTGGCGGTGGCTCGGGAGGGACACACAGAGTTTTGAGTGAGTGCCAGCGACACTCTCTGTGTAATGAACAGCCATGGGAGAAGCAGCTCATCAGATCCCCCCCGCACTCGCATCAAGGTTCCCCTAAACGAGTTTAGCGCGCTGCTCCAGAATCAATCAGAAGCGCCGTCTTAAACAAACAGGCCGTCACGGTCCCGCTGACGAATGGCGCCGCGACGGACTGATTGACTTTAAGGACCCGTGGCAATCGCTCGCCGTGTTCATTTTTGCACCATTTATTCTTGTGTCGTCTGTGCCGTTCTGTTACCCTTCCTGATTTCTCTTTTCTTTTTTTCTTCTCCCTCTTCTTCTCCTTCTTCTGCCTCTTCTTCTTCTTCTTCTTCTTCTTCTTCTTCTTCTTCAAGGTCAACGGGAGGAACCTGCTCTCGGTGGACTACGACCGGACGCTGCGGACGGAGAAGATCTACGACGACCACCGCAAGTTCCTGCTGAAGATCGTCTACGACTCGTCGGGCCACCCCACGCTGTGGGTGCCCAGCAGCAAGCTGATGTCGGTCAACCTCACCTACTCCAGCACGGGCCAGGTGACCTGCCTGCAGCGCGGACCCACCATCGAGCGCGTGGAGTACGACACCCAGGGACGCATCGTCTCGCGCACCTTCGCCGACGGCAAGACCTGGAGCTACACCTACCTGGACAAGGTGAGCAGCTAGCTGGACCGGAGATGGCTACAGTGTTTATCCTGTGCGTTAGCTGCGTTGTGTATAAGCCGCAGAACAGTGTTTTATGCAAGTTAAAAGAAACAAAAGCATATTAATACCATATTAACTGGTTCCTGTGTATTAATCTCAGATGAATAAAGCCACAGTTTATAGTTGGGAAACTAAGGTAGTGAGGAAGGATTCAGGGAAGGATTCGGCTTGAGCACCATCTGTTTTTTTTTTCCGTGAATGAGCTTGTTGCAAAATGTCGTGGGTTTTCAATCCTCCAATATATATATTGGCTCAGCACATTTGCTCTCATTTACTAGTCTATCTGTCCGCCGGTGTGTCTGTCTCGAGGAACAGAGGGACGCACATGAGAAGGTGACGAGCGGGTTCAAATGTTGACAAATCGGATCACGTTCAGGGAAAGTCCAGTTCTGGAGCACCGCTTAGCGCCGGGGAAAGACGACTAGTCTTCATATTTCTCCTCTCAATGCACCTCGTACGGCAGAAACATAAGCTCTTAAGCAGCCCTTTCAGCAAGGCCAGGCTTTCAACCCCCCACCACACACACACACACACACACACACACACACACACATACACCCCTTCTCCTCCAGGCCTTTGGACAGAGTCTCATTTTCTTAGGCCAACTGTAATTTAACAAAATATGATCCTAATGTTGTACCTGTCCAAGTTTGTAAAGCCAGAAATGCCTCAGCGGTGCTGACTGCAGTCTGACCTTTGGGAAAGCCCCAGTGGACGGGCGCACAGCTGCGTCTCCAGCCTGCAATAACTGCCTCCACTCCCGCACTTTACAGGGAGCTCAGCGCTGCCGGCTCAGTCCCGGGCCGGACACGGCGGGCCCTCGCGAGATGCGTACGGCGTCTGGATTTATTTGTGGAGCGCAGGCGAGAGTGTGTATTATTAATGACAGTGAAGAAAAGAGGAGAGTTATTTTGTAAAAGAAAAACAACAAATAATTGAGATTCCCCTGAAAGCAGTGAGTGTCAAAAGGTTGCCGTGAATTATGGGGGCGGCGGACCTGAGAGGGGAGAGAGAGAGAGAGAGAGAGCACTGAAAATGACTTGGGATGGGAAGTGTGTGTGTGTGTGTGTGTAAGTGTGTGTGTGTGTGTGTGTGTGTGTGTGTGTGAGTGTGTGAGAGAGTGTGCATGTGTGGCTTAGGGGGGAGATGGCTTAGCAGGGCCTCCTAAAGTCAAAGTTATGGCTGCAGAAATGAGACTCAGGGGAGCGGGGAGGCTTGAGCTGAGGTTTACAGTCCTGCAAAGAGCAGAGGAGAGGAGAGAGAGAGAGACAGAGAGGGAGAGTGCAGAGAAGAGGAGAGAGAGGAGAAGAGTGAAAGAGAGAGAGATAGGGAGTACAGTGGAGAGGAAAGGAGAGAGAGAGACACATGGGTGAAATCACAGAGCAGTAAAGACGGCCAGTTAACACAGTTAACACACTGCCTCTGGCCCTGAACTGGCCGTAATTGGAAGAACCCTCCAAACATTTGGGCTCGTGTGAGTTTGTTCTTCGGGAGCCCTGTGATCTGGATAGTTCAGAGATGGACACTTAAGGAGCTCTTTGTTTTTCGAAAATATCACAGATGCCCCAGACATGAGCAGTGTCTGAAAGTCAACTTTCCTCTCCACACATCCGTCGTCCTCAGAGAGAGAGAGAGAGAAAGAGAGAGAGAGAGAGGGAGAGGGGGAGAGGGAGAGGGGGAGAGAGAGGGAGAATAGAGGCTTGTTTACTTGCGGTGGAAAGTGAACTTTTTCCTCCGTCTGAAGAGCAGGGAAATAAAATGGAGTCCCCTGAGTGCATTAAAAATGCATGGGGCTGGCGCTCAGTGCTTCCGCGCATCCAGGTAGCGTGACCAGGAAGAGCGCTATCAACACACAAACACATGCCACCCAGCAGCTTGGGATGCCACGCTGGAGTGACAGACACATGAAAGCACAGTCTATCACACACACGCACGCACACACACACACACACACACACACACACACACACACACACACATGCACACAGTTACACAGAGTTGCGCAGAAATACAGTACACACAAACCAAACACACACACACAGAGAAGCACAAAGACTACTATATCAGATACTCTCACGTTCAAGCAAACTTTGATATCACACACTCCCTCCGTAATTGCATAAGTGCTGGATAATAGTTGCTCCCACCCCCTTGATAGAGGTTTGGGTTAGAGAAAGATACAGCCAAAGAACACTGGGTAAGGAGGTGTTAGTGCAGAGCAACATGCCCCATACACACACACACACACACACACACCTCCATCTCACATCACGCAGGTCACTGGCTACTCAGGTGTTTATTTATTTATTTCTTCATTTATTCATTTGCTCCAGTGCTTATTTATAACCTGCCACCTCTCGGGCTGTCGCTTTGAATAAAGCTCAGTGTGTGTGTGTGTGTGTGTGTGTGTGTGTGTGTGTGTGTGTTAGCCAAAGGACCGGCCGCTTATTTTTTTTCTCACGCTCTCTATCTCCGCAACTCCTCTCCGTGGTCCTCCTATCTCACCAAGGCACACCCACTCGGCGGACATTATCCACTAATCTCTCCGGAGTTAGCGTTTTTGTTTTTTTTACTCGGAAAAAACATCCCTCTTTATCCTCTTTTTGCCTTTTTCCGTTGTCCATCAAAAAGTCCCTCTTCTACCTTTAGGCGATATGCAAAGTAGGTAATTACCTGTTGTTTGCCTAAGTGATTGCAACTTTCAGTGGAGCTTAGCTTATGAGATAAGTATAGACACGGCATGGGGCCCAGAGCCAATAATTGCGGCTCACTTTAGAATTACGCATCCGAGTGCATTAAACAGGTCTGCGCTTAGACATGCCGGGGTCAAGGAGAACTCAATTAAGGGAAGAAATCGTTTCCCAAATGGAATGTTAATACCTGCATTTACAGCCCATTTGCATTTTAAATGCTTGTTAGTGTAATTAATTGTTCTGTCTCTCTCTCTCTCTCTCCCCCCCTCTTTTTCTCTGCATTTCTTTATCTCTCTCTCTCTCACTCTCTCTCTCTCTCTCTCTGTTTGAACCCCCCCCCCCCCTGGTCCACCATCTCCAGTCCATGGTGCTGCTGCTGCACAGCCAGCGGCAGTACATCTTCGACTACGACATGGAGGACCGTCTGTCGGCCATCACCATGCCCAGCGTGGCGCGGCACACCATGCAGACCATCCGCTCGGTGGGCTACTACCGCAACATCTACAGCCCGCCGGAGAGCAACGCCTCGGTGACGGTGGACTACAGCGAGGACGGCCAGCTCCTGCGCGTGGCCCACCTGGGCACGGGCCGCCGCGTCCTCTACAAGTACCGGCGGCAGAACAAGCTGGCCGAGATCCTGTACGACAGCACGCGCGTCAGCTTCACCTACGACGAGACGGCCGGCGTGCTCAAGACGGTCAACCTGCAGAGCGAGGGCTTCATCTGCTCCATCCGCTACCGGCAGGTGGGCCCGCTGGTGGACCGGCAGATCTTCCGCTTCAGCGAGGACGGCATGGTGAACGCGCGCTTCGACTACACCTACGACAACAGCTTCCGGGTCACCAGCATGCAGGGGGTCATCAACGAGACGCCGCTGCCCATCGACCTCTACCAGTTCGACGACATCTCGGGCAAGGTGGAGCAGTTCGGCAAGTTCGGCGTCATCTACTACGACATCAACCAGATCATCTCCACGGCGGTGATGACCTACACCAAGCACTTTGACGCGCACGGCCGCATCAAGGAGATCCAGTACGAGATCTTCCGCTCGCTCCTCTACTGGATCACCATCCAGTACGACAACGTGGGCCGCGTCACCAAGCGCGAGATCAAGATCGGGCCCTTCGCCAACACCACCAAGTACGGCTACGAGTACGACGTGGACGGCCAGCTGCAGACCGTCTACCTCAACGAGAAGATCATGTGGCGCTACAACTACGACCTCAACGGCAACCTGCACCTGCTCAACCCCGGCAACAGCGCCCGGCTCACGCCGCTCCGCTACGACCTGCGCGACCGCATCACGCGCCTCGGCGACGTCCAGTACCGGCTGGACGAGGACGGCTTCCTGCGCCAGCGCGGCACCGAGATCTTCGAGTACAACTCCAAGGGCCTGCTGGTGCGCGTGCACAGCAAGGGCGGCGGCTGGACCATCCAGTACCGCTACGACGGGCTCGGGCGACGGCTGGCCTCGCGCAACAGCCTCGGCCAGCACCTGCAGTTCTTCTACGCCGACCTCAGCTACCCGACGCGCATCACGCACGTCTACAACCACTCCAGCTCGGAGATCACCTCGCTCTACTACGACCTGCAGGGCCACCTGTTCGCCATGGAGATCAGCAGCGGCGAGGAGTTCTACATCGCCTGCGACAACACCGGCACGCCGCTGGCCGTCTTCAGCAGCAACGGGCGCCTGCTCAAGCAGGTGCACTACACGGCGTTCGGCGAGATCTACTTCGACTCCAACCCGGCCTTCCAGCTGGTCATCGGCTTCCACGGCGGCCTGTACGACCCGCTGACGCGGCTGCTGCACTTCGGCGAGCGCGACTACGACATCCCGGCGGGCCGCTGGACCACGCCGGACATCGCCACCTGGAAGCGGGTGGGCAAGGACCCCATGCCGTTCAACCTGTACATGTTCCGCAACAACAACCCCATCAGCAAGGTGCACGAGGTCAAGGAGTACGTCACAGGTGAGGTTACACCCGGACGAGATGTTTTTTTATTAATTCATCATGTGGAGAGGGGTTTCGGGAGGCGTAGTCTGGCTCCATATGAAAGCACATTCTTGGGGAACTAGGCAGCCTTAGCTCAAAGCGATACTGTACTTTGGACTGTAGCATGTAATCAGAGGATGTGCTATGAAAACATTCATCTTTAATCAAAGGATCATGGAATTTAGTGTGCCTGCTAAAATTGAGTTCAAATATGTCAGCCTCTTTTTTTTTTTTTTTTTTTTTGGAGTGCAATGGCTTTGTTTGCGCTGGCAGAGCTGTGAACAGAGGTTTGGATGTGTGCCCCGAGGCTTCCTGTCAAGTTAGGTCAGCTTACCAGAAATGTCACAGTGCCAGAGTCTGTCAGGATTAGACATTCATGGTTTGGCCATTAGGAGCAGGGCTAACAGAACATTCTTGAATGACGCTAATTTTCCGTGTTGGCTTTTTCCCCCCTCCTATAACTGCGCCGCAGATGTCAACATCTGGCTGGTGACGTTCGGGTTCCATCTCCACAACGCCATCCCCGGATTCCCCATCCCCAAGTTTGACCTGACGCAGCCTTCGCTGGAGATGAGGAAGAGTCAGCTGTGGGATGACCTGCCGGTGCGTATGATCGTCTGTTCTCTGTTGTCCGTCCATCGTTTTCATTTCATCGTTCCTCCGCCGTTTGTGTATCCTCTCTCTCACCTCTTCCCGGACTCTTCCCGTTTCCCCATCTCCGTAGCCGCGGCTCTCACAGTGTCCGTGTGGCTGGAGCTACGTGTTGTTTTAGCCTCTTTAGGCCCACACGGGGGAGAGGCAAACAAAGTCAGGGTGGTCCTCAGTTCAGCCAGCAGAGAGACCAATTATCCCACGCTAAATCATTACCAGTTTGGATGGAAATAGGGTCATTATCCACCAGCGTTTCAAGTGCAAATGAGTCAGCCTCTTGCCGTAATTGTCCTAGCATGACAGTCGCATCACTGTGTGTAATTAACAAGCTGGACTCAAAGCACAGCATTCTCACGTTCTCTCAAAAGTAATACCCCTCGCCACTTCTGTTGTTGTTTTTGCTGAATTTATTTTTTCCCCGAAAGTTCCTTTGGTAAGCAAGTTCTGTCAACTTTTATTCCCTGTCCCCTTCAAGCTAATGCTAAGAAGATTAAAAGGAAAGACATTTACCAACTTGTGCTTTTGTTAGACATTTGAAGATGTGTTGTCTTTAAAGTAGACCATTATCCAACTCAATGCAGGCACCCTGCTGCCCATTATTAATGCCTCTACTCTTTCTCTCTCTCTTTCTCTCCCTTTCTCTCTCTCTCACCTGGTTTCCTTCTCTGCCTCTCTCTCTCTCTCCCTTTCACCTTCTTTCTGTCTCTCCCTCTCTCTCTTCCCCCCTTTCTTTCTCTGTCTCTCTCCCTCTCTATCCCTCTCTCTTCCTCTCTCTCACCTTCTTTACTTCTCTGCCTCTCTCTCTCTCCTCTCTGCAGTCCATCTCTGGAGTGCAGCAGGCGGTAACGCACCAGGCCAAGGCGTTCCTGTCGTTCGAGCGCATGCCTGAGATCCAGCTGAGCCGCCGGCGTCCGAGCGGCGAGCGGCCGTGGCTGTGGTTCGCCACCGTGCGCTCGCTCATCGGCAAGGGCGTGATGATGGCCATCAGCCAGGGCCGCGTGCTCACCAGCGCCCTGAACATCGCCAACGAGGACTGCATCAAGGTGGCCACGGTGCTCAACCACGCCTACTACCTGGAGGACCTGCACTTCACGGTGGAGGGCCGCGACACGCACTACTTCATCAAGACCACGCCGCCCGAGAACGACCTGGGCACGCTGCGGCTCACCAGCGGGCGCAAGGCGCTGGACAGCGGCGTCAACGTGACGGTGGCGCAGTCCACCGCGGTGGTGAACGGGCGCACGCGGCGGCTGGCGGACGTGGAGCTGCAGTACGGCGCGCTGGCGCTGCGCGTGCGCTACGGCTCCACGCTGGACGAGGAGAAGGCGCGGGTGCTGGAGCAGGCGCGGCAGCGGGCGCTGGCGCAGGCGTGGGCGCGCGAGCAGCAGCGGGTGCGCGAGGGCGAGGAGGGCGCGCGGCTCTGGACGGAGGGCGAGAAGCGGCAGCTGCTGAGCAACGGCAAGGTGCAGGGCTACGACGGCTACTACGTGCTGTCCGTGGAGCAGTACCCCGAGCTGGCCGACAGCGCCAACAACATCCAGTTCCTGCGCCAGAGCGAGATCGGGAAGAGGTAACACGACGGAACGCGCCGCCGCCTCGTCTCTTGCTCCGCTCCACGCCCGCCCGACCACCTGCCGGACTCCCTCGACCCCCCCTCCCCCCCTCAACGCCCCACCCCCACCCACCTGTCACATATCCACCCGCCAAAGAGACTATTGAGCTCAACCCTTCCCCTGTCTGTGTCCTGTACACAAACATGTTTAAATACACTCCCACTTTGACACACACACACACACACATACACACATACACACATACACACAAGGACATTATACAGATACATATTCAGATATATACAGTATGGAGCCTCGCGGTTTCAGAAGACCATAGGAGGCTTCAAGCTAGCGCCTTGTGTAGGGTCATCTCAGTCTAACGCAGTTACCATGTAGAAAAACGTCTCGATTTTAAAAGCAGTACAATGACCCAAACATGGCCTGGACCAGGACAGTCTGGGTCGTGGTTTCACGTTTGGCCCGCTTCCCCGCGCGGAAGTGACTTCGGACTTCTCCTCAGAAGAACAAAACCAAGACTCTTCACTTTGTAAAAGTTGAAAACAAAAAAAAGAACTTCTCTTTCTTTCTTCATTTCTTTCTTTTTTTTTACTCGTCAACCTTAGAGGTGACCTGCTTCAGACACAGAAAAAAAAAGAAGGAGCAAAACAAAGCAGGCGGACGATTTTGAAGTGTTTACATACAGTAACGCATACCACTGCACTTCTCCGGAGTGAGAACGCTCCCGACAACGTTCATATCACGTCCCCCGGCACGTCCCGATTGGCTGACCTAATAGGAAGAGACGGCTTTAGGAGAGATGGGGAAAGGAGGAAAAAAAAGAAAAAAACAAATCACTTGTTTGGTTGGCGGGTAGGGCAGATCAGCTCTGTGTGGTGTACAGCTGTGAGCTACACAAGTGAAGCCATGTGGCTCTCTCTCTCTCTCTCTCTCCCTCTCCGTGGGAAGGACACTCCTTGGAGTGATGTTCACACTCTCGCGCCTGCGTCCGGGTGAGGCCCATGGGGCCCGGGGGCCCGAGCCAATGGGCTTCGGGGCCACGTCCAGGATGAGGTGCGGGAGAGGCATAAAATAGAAGTCAACTAAAAGAGCGACATGTGAAAGAATAAAAAGAATCATATCCAATCGAGCTTTTAACTGAGACATGAGAATAATCTTTATGGATTTTTTTTTTTTTTTTTTTTTTTTTAAAGATGAAAGAAAAGTAAATCCACTTATCCGTATTTCAATATTAGTCTCAGAGAAAGTAATTTATGTACAGTGTTTCTACTTAAAAAAATAATAAAATCTTAAAAATAGAGATTTCCTCTTGTCATGCATTACTGTTTATACTTTACATATTTTATCCTGTTAGAATTTATGGTAATGCTATTCAAGATAAGTATCAGACTGTACTTTGTCATTCATTTCTGCATTCAGGCTGGAAGTTTTTTTTTCTTATCCTCTCTGTATCTTGTTTTTTTTCTCTCTTTCCTGAAACTTTGTTTGGCACTTACTGTTTTTGGAAATTGTCCATAAAGTCGTTTCGAGCTCTCTATGCCTTTATAGGAAATCGTTTGTGATAGATACTGCAAACCAGGTCTTTCAGAAGAAGATACAAACAAACTTTACATTGGAGTCGATATCTAGCCTGGTGACCAGTGTGTTCGATTAGCAAACTGTTATTCTCTTCAGGCTGGATTTGTGTTGTTTTCGTTTGCTTTATCCTCCAACTCTGCTCCGCACGTCGACACGCCCTATTGCAAAGATTTTCTGTGTGAGTGTCAGATTGCTTTTGCCTTCTGCGTGTGCAGGAGAGCATGTGCTGATACGACCAGCCAGTTAACTGCTTGCCCATAGGCACAAACTGAGCGAGCGAATGCACGAACATGGAAACACGAAACATCGTCGAGCAGGCCACTTAACGCATTCATAACAAATCATGATTAATGTAGTCTAACAAGCCCCCAAAGGCCAGTTATCACACCGCGTCATGTACAGACACAATCGTGTCAAACGCATGATTAGCCCGAATGCGGGCAGGATCGGAGGGATGAGGAAGAGGAGGTGACCTCTTCCACACTTCGGTTGAGCCAGTGGAAGGTGGATAGGAAGGAAGGCGACACAGTGTGCATTAGGCTGGAGATTTTTTTGGACATAACCTAAATAGCAAGTGAGTGTAATGCGAAGAGGTTGCCACGCAATGTGCAGGAGGTTCAGGGAGCAGCAGGAGTGTTCTCGTCTTTACAGTGCTTAATACTCGTCTCCTAACACGCTGTCTCTCGATATCTCTCTCTCGTTCTCTCTCTCCCTCTCCTTCTTTCCATCCCTTTTTCTTCTCTGTCTCTGTCTCTCTCTCTCTCTCTCTCTCACACACTCTCAGCCAGAGGGAAAAAACACACACTCTTAGTGAGAAGAGAGAGAAAGCTGTGGAGAAAGGGGAATAAAACTTTTCTACAGTCACACTCATGATGTTTTTCTTTTTTGGTGGTTGCAACTTTATTTTGTTGCGAAGGGGATTTCGACAGCTCACACAGTGTGAAGTCAATAACTCTGACAGCAAGCCTCACATCTCTGAGAAGTCAGGACTCCAGGTCTGACTTTAAACCAATACATCCCTCATTTAGAACACAAGTCATCATGGAATGGCTCATAGTAAAGGCGTTTGAGTTTTTGTTTTGTTGTTTGTTTTTCGTAAAACACTCTTTAAGATTGTACCAGTTTAAAAAAAAATGTATGGACTAACGAATGAGAAAGTAATATTTCTGTTTTGTTTAGTGTTCATTTTGTATCTGTTTTGAATTTCATCTTCTTTTTTTTTTTTAATCGAGTCATTGAATTGTATTTTTCTATTGGTGTGTGACCAGTCTGACTGGGTCTTTGAGAAGGAAGCAATGTTAGGTTACTCCGCTTGTGTGATTATTTCTGTTCTCTCTATCTGTGTGTCTGATTCTCTGTGGTATTATTGGCTTGGCCCTGCCAGGGGCGTGCGCTCCGTTGGAACAGAAAGGACTGTGGCCATTCTCCTCCTGACTGACCGCTCTTTGGCCCTCGCGCGTTGCCCAGCGCGTCTTCGTATTTGAGGGGTGGCCGTACAATCAGTATTCCCATGCCATTCTGGTTCTCCAGGCTCTCATTTGAACCCCTTGGCCCCTCCAGGCACCCATAGTTGACCCCTGAGTCCAAAGGTTATTTGAAAAGAAAAAAAATCACACTGTTTCGTTCAGGCATTTTGAATACATGTCAATCATGTCAACTTCATCTCAAGGCTTACAGTGAGCTCCCTCAAATCTTTTGCTGGAGAAAAAAAAAAAACATTCTCTCACCATTTCTGTGTCCTGAGAACTGGCATACAGTCATGTCAAGTACAGTCCCTCAGCTCCAGAGCCCAGAGGAGGAAGGCTAGGGCAGGAGGAGGAGGAGGAAGAGGAGGAGGAGGAGGAGGAGGGGGTGGACGAGGGCTGAGCAGTCCGGCAGGGAGAGGAGAGCACCGGGACGGGCAGAAAGGTCCGCTTTTGTTTGACTGTCATTTGCATGCCTACAATGTAAGATGCCCATGGCCACTCCGTCTGAGAAGAAATGTGCATCTCATGACTGGGACCCCTCATGTCAGCACAACAAAAAAAACAAAAAACATGTAGGTTAGAGCAGAGTGGGGCTACGTTCTGTATAGGAAATATTGCACTATAATGCCCATAGTGTAATTGCATTGCTTCGTTTGATTTATTTACCTTTAAGTGCTAGTCAGGTCACGGATCAGGGTGAGGCGAGAGCTTGTCGTGTCATTGTTAATGGCAGAGGAGTATGCGGGAAGGTCCTCGCTAATAGAGGACCCTAAATGAGAGTGGGTGGGAGTGGGGGGGTTACTGACATGCAGAATCGGTTGGAGGCAAACGCATTTTCATGATTTGGTACAAAATGGCTGTCATTGACCATCCCGGACACGGACACTATTCATACTGTGGACAACCACTAGGGCGGCGATAGAGCATGTGTGCACCAGAGATGGACTGCCCCGATACTTGGACGTCGTGTGGTGATCGAGACGCATTTGTTTTAAACATGCTTTTAGTCATAGTCATCACTCGTCACCTGCTAGACGAGGCGCTTATTTTCAGAGGTGGTTCTTTTGTATTCTTTATGTGGCAAGGAAAAGTGTCTCTCTCTCTCTCTTGTGTGTGAAGCAGGGATGCAAAAACTCAAGATCTGAACTGTAAATCCAATAAAAAAAAATGTCAGTCTTTTTTTCTGTGTGATGAAGGTACAGAACTCTTTTTATTTATTCAAAACTTGTTTTTTTTGTTTCATTTGTCCTTCCTTCAGTCAGCATCCTCTGCAGATTCATGTTATTGTTTATATACACGTTGCCATTTAGAGTGCAAATAAAGTGCAATTTTAATGTAATCTGGAAAGAGGTCATTTCTGGGACGGCAGTCCTTCTTATCTTCATGTCAATGCTCCACAGAGATCAATCATACAAATAAAAATGGAATACTGTAAAGGTTTCTGAACACCGTGAGCCAGAATGTTGATTTCTTTACACATGCAGACATGGCTCTGTGCACAAATAAATAGCGTGCTGTTTGAAAAGACGCCGCCAAGGTTATGCTTTCAAACTCAGATGGGTTTGTACAACACAAAGATGTAAATGAGGCCGTCTTCTTGTTCCTCATGTACTGATAATCAAGTGTGTGTGTGTGTGTGTGTGTGTGTGTGTGTGTGTGTCTACTAAAAGGCAGCTCAGGTTTACCATGTCCTGACACGTGAGGGCCTCACACTCTTTCTCACCCTGTGTCTCTCTCACTCTCAAACACCCTCACACACATATTTTCATGCGCTGCCATTTTGTAAAACGCGTGTGTGCGTGTGTGTGCGTACAATGTCTGAGCAGTGTGCTGGGCTCTAATGACCTTTTTGTAAAAACAAAAAAAAGTTGACGCTGAACATGCACACACTGTCTCCATACTCATGTACACAGAGTCCTCCGCGGAAACAAGGCTGCTGTCCAAGTAAAAGAAAAGAGAAGAGGAGAAAAATGCAGTAAAAAAACACACACAGTCTCACACGGTTTCAGGTGTGTCTGGGAGGATGGATGAGGGTGTCCAGCAGTCGAGCCTGATCACTGGCCGCTGGGAGCCTCTCCGCAGCCTGCCTGTGCACCTGCCTGCCTGCCTGCCTGCCTGCCTGCCTGCCTGCCTGCTAGCCTGTGTGGCTGGAAAGGGCTCGTCCAGACCTCTCCATCTCCATCCCCACTACACAGCCAGCACGTCCCCTCCCAGCACAGCCACAGCCATCCATCCTGGCTGGGAGAGGCTATCCAGAGGGCGGAGGGGGTGTGTGCGTTTGTGTGTGTGTGTGTGTGTGTGTGTGTGTGTGTGTGTGCGTGTCACATGCTGGGATCTGTGCTGGCATAGGCAGCCGAAGTGTGTGGATGCGGCCCACTCTGGCTCGCCTGCACCTGGCGCATAGGGTCCAGCTCACACAGCCCACCCTCCTGGGGTCTCCCTCAGTGTGTGTGTGTGTGTGTGTGTGTGGATTAAAGTAATGCTGCAATCATACTAACTTTGAACTATGGCAAGCTGTGTTGTGTATGTGTGTGTGTGTGTGTGTGTGTGTGTGTGTGTGTGTGTGTGTGTGTGTGTGTTTGCCCGACTAATAACATGAACTGATAGATTCATTCATGCATAACACTTGCATGTCATAGAGCACCTAATGTTGAGCTCACAAGTGGGTGACCCTACTGTACTTCTGTACTAGTGTACTAGTGCAACTGGGATCAGCCAGTCCTGCGTTGTCCTCCGTTTTATACTGTGTGTGTGTGTGTTTATGTGTGTGTGTGTGTGTGTGTGTGCATGAGTGTGTGTGTGTGTGTGTGTGTGTGTGTGTGTGTGTGTGTGTGTGTGTGTGTGTGTGTGCATGAGTGTGTGTGTGTGTGTGTGTGTGTGTGTGTGTAAATATGTGTGTGCGTGTTTACGTCTGTGTGTTTACTGGCTAGACTGCCACTGCGCTTGACTGGCTGTGAGAGATTAAAGGCTCGGTCAGGTCCCCCTGCCACCCACCCCCCTCCTCACCCTTTAATGGTAAACAGTGGAGCTGACACAACTGCAGCTCCACAGAACCCTGTGACTGAGCTCCCAAGGGGACAGGGCAGAAAAGTGTGTCGTTTTTTTGTTTTGGTTTGGGTTCTTGTTGGTTTTCTTCTGTTTTGTTCTTCTGTCAGAGTCCATGCATGATGTTAGGGTCAGCAGTTGGGTGTATATTTGAGAGCGACTGTATGCAGTCGCAACTGGTCATTTCGAGTCAGTGAAGCAAACTGAATGCTTCGGCTAAAAGGGAGAACACAAAACCACATACAGACACACACACACACACACACACACACACACACACAGTCAATCAGTGGTGCACAAGACACTTCTATCCTCAGATATTACTTGCAAGAAATTGCCTTTTTGTTTGATTTACATGTTTTAAGTTATACTGTCAGTTATATAGTGTGTGTGTGTGCGTGGGTGTGTGTGTGTGTGTGTGTGTGTGTGTGTGTGTGTGTGTGTGTGTGTGTTTCACTTCAATAGAGAGTTTACGTTTACTGTACGGTTGTACAGTCTCTAGAGTTGGTTCTGTGTGAGAGAGTGTGTGGGCCTACTGTAATTGATTATCTGTCACCTGCGTCCCTAGGCTACACAACTCTGATGTTCAACCATGTGTGTATATATATATACCTGCACCTGCCTGGTGTGTGTGTGTTTGTGTGTGTGTGTGTGTGTGTGTGTGTGTGTGTGTGTGTGTGTGTGTGTGTGTGTGTGTGTGTGTCTGTGTGTGTTTGTATGTGTGTGTGTGTGTGTGTGTGTCTGTGTGTGTCTGTGTGTGCGAGCGTGCACATTCTGTGTGCTCTCCCATATATTATTCAGGTAAGTGTATAAGTTTTGTGAGTGTGCGTGTGCGTGTGAGTGTGTGTGTGAGTGTGTGCCTTGAGGCATTAAAATGTAAAACACTTGAATTTAAACCTCATCCTACAGCTTTTATGCTTTCATAGTCTTTTTTTTACTTTTTTACTTTTTTACTTTTTTACTAGACATCGACTTGCCATGATGGGCCTCCAGATAAGATCAAAAAAAAGTTCTGAGCATTTCCACCCACATGGACGATCTTTTAAGTAATGATATTGAGTCAATTTTACAAAGGAAAAAATACCTTCCCTGCGAGCAACTCCATCATATTACGCTTAAGGGCAAACTTCAGCACAGTGCGGAGAAGACTCACCGGATGCACCAGGTGGACACACACACACGCTGGGTCCTAAAGGGGTCGGCCGGCCCCGCAGCAGGCATCACACACGGCACCAAACACGGCTGCAGCCAACAGTAAATGTTCCCCCTTAGCCTCACTAGTTCAGTTGTCTCTCAACAATGCAACACCTATTTTCAACTTTTTAATGCACCATTAAAAAAATGAAATCCAGACAGGGGATGCTTGAATTTCTCATGAACCCTTTTAATGTAAGAACAAAATTGCATTTGCTAGAGGGGTTTAACATTACAGTATACATTACTGTATTTTATATTATTATTATTCATCTGAATAAACAGACAGTGTGTTATGACTGTCATTACAGATACATTTAGCTCAATTCAGACTTGTAGAAATGTTTCCGAGCTCTTTTGTCACCCATATTGTTTGATGGAAATGATAATAGTAAGAACATTTCTACATAAAGGCTGCTCCTCCATAACAAGCATGGTGTTTGTATGAGCACTAAGGGCCTCTGAGATGGACACAGCCACTTTCAGTTCTGGAGAACACAAGGACACCATCTCCAGACTACCTCTAAGAGACTTTTAGAGATACTGTGGGCGGTGTGTGAGTGTGTACGTGTGTGTGTGTGTGTGTGTGTGTGTGTGTGTGTGTGTGTGTGTGTGTGTGTGTGTGTGTCAGTGTGTGTCTGTGTGTGTGTTTGTCGCGATCCATAAAATTCAGCCGCTTGGGCTGTCACTTGCTGTCTCTGAGTTCTTGTTCTGCCATTTTGCATCTCTATTGAGACGTGGACTTTCTCTCGCGGGCCTGTCAATGAGCCGTCAATGAGGAGGAAAGGCCGCTGTCTCTCCTCGGCGCGGGCCGATCATTAGCAGGCAACCCCTAACGACTTCACAGGCCCCGGTCTCCTGGCAGCTGGCCGAGGGCCAGAGTCGATGGCTCTCTCGTGGAGGGGCCTCTTGTCCCTGACACGCAGGATTAAAATGTTTTCTTTAGAGGCTCAGACAGGCTAAGCTCGATGAGATTTGCACAGGCACGGATAGCTATTAGCCTGCAAGCGGCTAGCACTTTGTCACAGTGTTCTCTTGTCAAGCCCCCACCTCACACACACACACACATCCACACGCACGCACACACACACGGACACACACACAAACGCACACAAACACACACACACACACACACACACACACACACACACACACACACACACACACACACACCACCACGCAGCTCTATCTCGCCTCCAGTTTGATAATGTCTGGTGGTGGCTTTTATTGAAAGTAATAGATTAGGGTTTCAAATGAGTGGCCGCGCGGCGCGGCGTGCGTCTGTGGGGGAGCGTGGGGTCGGGGCGTCCTTGAGAGTTGCTGTGAGGGCTTAGGTGTTTTAGGCTGATTTAGATGGATGGGCTGAGGAGCACAAGGCCCCAAAAACTTCAGAGAGAAAGAGAGAGAGAGAGAGAGAGAGAGAGAGAAAGAGAGAGAGAGAGAGAGAGAGAGAGAGAGAGAGGGGCTCTGCACTGCTGCCAGGCTCTGAGACCCAGTTTAAACCCGCTTTCTCTTCTTTCATTTTCGCTTTCTTTTCTTTTTCTTTTCTTTTTTTTAAACAAAAAGCTGTTTGGCAGAGTGGGAGGCAGGCCATGGGAGACATCATCAGAGACTCCCTTTCGCCATTAGAAACAGCCTTCATATTTCTATATCCTTTACATACACACAGCCACGCACTTTCTGCCTCTTTAAAACGCGAGCAGATAAAATCGGCAGGATTAGTCATGTGCTTTTATCATCTAAATGAAGCTATTCAGAACTCCAACTTTTCCTCCAGTCCCTGTGTAATTTGATAAGGTTTGCACAATCTATATGTCAATAGCCAGTGACCTTTTCCCAGCCTCCTCTCAACTTGGGATTTAAAGTCCCCCCGATTTGCCAGCAAGAATCTGTAATACTAAACTATTGAGTACAGTGAACAAAGTACACAGTTCATAGATTCGGCCCCCTCCTGCGCATGTGACAGTTAGATATGCTATAGGCCCGCATCTGGATCCGTTGCTAACGGTGATAAATGAGTTGCCGGGGGCGATGTGAACAGGAAGTGCTGACTAAGGCCATCTCTGTGGGGGCACAGTGAGAAGGAGTCCTCAGTATGACCAAAGAAGTTCAAAGACAACTACAAAGACAAACTCTTAAAGATTTTTAATGAGGGAACCCCATCGAGTATCACAGTGCCATACTCCCTCGGTGGACTGACAAGAAACGGAGAGGGCATTGATGGGGAAACATATCACAGAGTTTTATTCACACTCAGAATAAATAGCCGAACGCTCCGCTGGCTCCAGCATTTCAGAGCAGATGTGTTGGGGGCCATTTTAGTAGCCGTGCAATAGCTCTCTCAGGCTCTGGCTCACACTGATGGATTTAGCCCTCACCTTAATAGCGGGAGGTGAACTGTGCCTCGCCATCACAAAGAATCAGTTATCCTCTGTGTGCGAGTGTGTGTGTGTGTGTGTGTGTGTGTGTGTGTGTGTGTGTGTGTGTGTGTGTGTGTGTGTGTGTGTGTGTGTGTGTGTGTGTGTGTTTGTATGTATATGGTCATGTATGTGTGATGGTGCACACTTTATGAGCCATTAGTAGGTAGCCAGTCAGTGGGTGCAATGTTCGAGGTGTCTGTCCAATTTCACCTGGGAGACACGTCGTCATGGCGATAATGAGTTACCAGCAGCTGCGAGCTGCCGCGATTATGGAATGTTTAGTGTTGCCGTGGCAGCCAGGCATGCAAGCTGTGAGCATGTGGGAGTAAGAGTAATGGCCTTGAGTTGAGAAACTAATGGACCCTAAAACTGAACTCTATTGCCTGCATCCTGTGGTCAATTCACCTCCACAGCGGTGGGGTGCATTTAATATGAGGAAAGGAACCTCTTTTATTACTTCTTTATTAAATGTGAGAGAATCTGTTAAGAGTCATGGCAGATTTTTTATCTAATCTTATAGTTGTATTTATTTCCTTGAACTTCCCAGAGGTTCATAAGTGATAACTCTACTTCCTGACCTTCTCAACTGAGGGGCCGCAAGAGATTTCCTTGTATTGCATTTCGCAGCACAAAGCTTCTGTGTTGTTTCCCACAAGTTTTAGACTTCTCTATTGCGAGTGTGACTTGAATGTGTGTCCGTTGTGTTTGTGCGCGAGTGGATGCCTTGCGATGTGAGCTGTTATTGAGGGGCGGGCATTTCTTGGGTGGTGAGAATTTCGAAAGAGGTCGAGAAGGAGAAGCTCTTGTTTATTTCTCGATTTCAACTTGGAAGTGTGTTTGAACACTTTGCAGATGTTGAAAATCACTGAAACCCCCGCGCTTTTCCCCGACTTCAGCTTGCCTGACTTCATCACTTTCATCCCCCCCGTAAAACCAGAAACAGAAGTGAGAGGGTCCATTCTGCGGCCCTGTTGGCCTGCCAGAACTGATTCTCCCAGTTCACTCCCTGCTGTCACGTCAATAGAAACATAACATACATCAGAAAATCCTGGTGCTTCCTGCCCATTTAAAAAAAAAAAAAAAAAACCCAACAACAAACAACAACAAAAAAAACATAAAATATATAAATATCAGCTTAATTCAAGCACTCTTGGGCCGCCCCGGGCTGCTTTCACTCATTTTCTTTCAAATGTGCTCGGAAAGCAAACAACAAGGCAACGCAACAGAAAGGCGTCGACTCCTGGGCGCCCGTGAGAGGCGCCCGCAGTGCCCCCGCAGCTCCAGCTCCTTATTGATGTGCACCACGTCTGTTATTTCCCCCGCCGCACCGGCCCGCAGCCCCAAACACTGGAAGCAAATCGAAACGCCAACGACTTGCATGCGCTGTGTGTTTTTAACTCCTCCCGCAT
>NC_084995.1:17860435-17897935 GCF_963854185.1 Sardina pilchardus | reverse complement strand
AGGCGCACACGGTGACTCTGGCCAGAGAGGGATTGTGTGCATCAATCATAGACACGGGCATGCATACACAGAGACATACTGGGGATCAATATGCAGGCTATTTGTGAATTCCAATATCTGTCTCTTCCACCGCGCGCTGATATTGAACAGAGCGTATCATGTTTATTATTTCATGCTCCTCACAGCATTCCCAAGGACCAGGAGATCAAGTCTTCTGTCGATGGGGCTTTTGTTGTTTTATTTCAACAGCCTTTAGCATTTGGCTTTACTTCTGTGTTTTATGGTTGATGTACATATAGGGGTCCCCCCCCCTCTCTCTCTCTCTCTCTCTCTCTCTCTCTCTCTCTCTCTCTCTCTCTCCCCTCTTCCCTTTGCTCTGTGGCACTAGGAATGGAACTGTCCCTTGAAGGGCTTTCTGTGCTTTAACAAAGACGTGCCTGTGTTTAAGGCGCACGGATAAAAAAGAACTGCCACTCTGGCACTTTTCATGCCAAGATGCCTGATTCTCCCGCCGGAGTTTAGATTTTCACTGAGGTGGAGAGCTGTTTTAGCCTCAAGTGGAGCGAGCGAGAGAGAGAGGGGGAGAGAGAGAGAGAGAGAGAGAGAGAGGGAGGGAGGGAGAGAGAGAGAGAGAGAGAGGTGGGGTGGAATGGGGAGGGGGGGACACAGATAGAAAAAGTGGGGGAGGAAGGAAGGTCAACATGAGACATGGAGTAGAGACAGAAATGAAAAAGATGAAACAGAGAGACAGCGTAGGAACACAGCCAATGGAACTACACATGCAAAGTGTGTGAGTGTATTTGTGTGTGTGTGTGTGTGTGTGTGTGAGTGTATGCGTGCATTTGTGTGTGTGTGTGTGTGTGCGCGTGCGTGTTTGTGTATGTGTGATGTGTGTGTGTGAGTGTTTGTGTGCATTTGTGTGTGTGTATGAGTGAATGTGTGCGCGTGTGTGTGTGTGAGAGAGAGTGTGTGTAAGGGAAGAGAGAGAGAATGCTCATTAGGGGCTCACTGGGGACACATTACCATACATAATTGGTACATGAAAACCTGTCTCATTTATATTTCATCAGGTTGTTGTGTGACAGTTTAAGCAATTAAACAGTGTGTGCATTAAAATGCCCAGAGAGGGGAAATCAAACAGCTCAGCACTCCACAGCTCAGCTTACAGTATATCACACACACATCACCCGTCATCCCGTATATCACACACACACACACACACACACACACACACACACACACACACACACATTATCCTCCATCCAGCATTAGCCTGCCAATCACCAGATATAGACACTGCACACACACACACACACACACCACCAAATATGGACTGGAGGTGGAACACTGCCTTCTCATAGTACTGTACATGTCTGTATGTTCTTGGCTGGACGTGACCATTTCAATGCGTACGTGTTCATAAATGTGCGCTGGCCTGGACCTGACCATTTCAATTCATTTTAGGGTTCTTCTGATGGTGCTGGGCACGTGGTCTGGGCACGTGTAGCACCTTGACAGGTACCTTGTTATGAGTGTTGAGTGAACATGCCATCCGCACCTACTCTGCAAATATCATTTACAATACCATGAACCCTAATCACACCTTAGTAAAGGTGGGTCTCTGTATGTGTGTGTGTGTGTGTGTGTGTGTGTGTGTGTGTGTGTGTGTGTGTCTGTGTGTGTCTGTGTGTGTGTGGACGCTGCAGGTCAACCTCTCTCTGTCTCCTGCTTTCCTGAGCTCTCAGAAGAATTGATGCTTATTTAGTTAGCAGTCAAGATAACAAACCCAGATAGGCTCATTTTTTAAACGATAAAGGAAGCATTGAGTTTGTGCCAAAAAGGCCAAAAAGTATGAGGCTCCTCTGGGCCCTGACCTGAAAGTGTTGAAAGGAATTTGTCTTTGAAAAGTACACGTCCTACTTCAGCAACATATCAGCTCAATCCAAAATGACAAAGTTAATAGCTCTGAAACAGCAAATAAAGACCACAGGCCCTAGTAAGTGAGCAGGATATAATGTTGGAGCCAAATGACTGTCAGACGACCTGGCATGTGTGCAAAACATTTTATCCTGATGGTAGAATACACTCTAGTCTTCAGAGATCTATGTATGTATGTATGTATACATTGATTTGGATAATGAAGAGTTGTGGTATTTCTCACACTTTTTCTCACAGTTTTTCACATAGAGCAAATGTCAGTGTTTTTGAGTTGTACTGTATAGTTGTATATCACTTCAACCACATGGATTTATGTAGCCTATCACATCATTTTTAGAAATACAGTATTTACTCTCTGGAAATACAGTGACTGAAGATAATTTGAAAACTATTCTTATCATAACTGTAAGAACAGATTATACTATTTTATTATACTATAACCATACAAGGTTAAGCAGGAACAAAGAGCATGTTTTCTTTGTTAGGGACAATTCACTGAAATCTCTGTGTATGTGATTCATATTACACTTCCAAGTCTTGTTTACTTTGTCACTTGACATTAGAGGTAAATCTGACAGATGCTTCTCACAGCAAAATCATATATACAACTAATTTGTATTCATTTACTGTAGATTAATTAAATAAAGTATGCAAGTAGATTCAATTAGATTAGATGTTTAAAAGAAAAAATAATTGATTGACAGCTCTATTATATTACAGTTTTTCTCAGTCGCTATGGTGCTTTTCTCTGATCAAAATGAAAATTCTCATAACTAGTTCAACCTCCACAACATTTAGTCAACTGTGCACATCATACAATTTCTCCTTCCTCTGAACAAATTGCAAATGCTTTTGTCATGTCAGTCAAAATGAACTATACTTATGGATGCTGAATAGTCATTCCCCCAAAAATGTATAGTCTCCATTTCATTGCTTGAGTCATTACATACAAAATTGTTGAACTAGTTATCAAATTCTGTCACAATGCTGTAGAATTGCAAAGAGCATATACTGTAAAACTGTGAAACATTGTCAGTGTCTCGAACTCACTTACTCCCTTAACTAAAGCAATCTGTAACTTTACTGTAGTTTTCAAATGGCTATACAAGTAGTGTATAGTGCTGTCTTCAGCATTTTCTAGGTAGTGTCACCAAGTTTTGACCTTTTTTGCATTGAGAGAATACACAGAGAATAAACTGTCATAATGAAAACATGACAAAGCCATTTGACTATCTTGTTCATAAAGATGGTGTCAAGACCTCTCATTTTGATGACAGTTTCATTGACATGAATACTTGCTTTTGAGGAATGGACTGTCCATTTTGAGCAAGTGCTTTTGCAGGTTATCCACTAGGTTTTGCAGTTTGCACTAATTGTTTTGAGAAATGCACTAACTGCCGTGCAAATGTTAATAGTGATGTGAGAAAAGGCAATGACAGTTACACCTTGACAGTTACATGTAATATTTTCTATCTCTATTTCTATCACTATTTCTATAGTACATTTTGTCTTTTCACCACTCTTTTTCTGATACCAGAAATAGCAAAAATGTTAATTCAGTGAATTTTGTTGTCCAATGTGTAATGACTGATTGAAATCCCACAGTGATTACAGTAACACAGGATGTGTTGTTTGGTGACAAAATATGCTTTTTGCCAGCAGAATGTGTCATTTTGGCCTGAGTGCTTTTGTTTAGACCTGCGTGTTAATTGTTTTGAAAATGTGATGTCAGAGTTGACACAACCAATGAAGCGATCGAGAAAAACTGTGATGTCGTTGGCCCTACTGCTCTCTCCCGCCCACTACCAGATCATGGATGACAATGGGAATATTCTGGTCCAGTCACTGTGAGATGTTGTCCAACCTTCACACACCACCAGCAGCCCTTCTGGCATAGTTGATGCTTAATGTGCTACAAGTGCTGGCGATTGGTAGCCTGTGTTTGCCACACACTCTGGACCAGCTTCCCACTCAGAGATGCCCATGCTGTGGTTGGCGTGTGTCCACTGCGTCAACACCACTCCCCAACATACACACACACACACACACGTACACACACACACACACACACACACACACACACACACAGAGCCTTGCATGGGCGTTTGTCACAGAGGTGCCACCGAGGGTCTCACCTGATTGGCACTGACGCGGGGAGATGTCTGCTCTGTCTGTCTGACAAGCACTTAAGAGCCCAGCAAACTAATGGTGCAGAGAACACCAGAGCCACTGGACATACCTCGGAGAGAGAGAGGAGAGAGAGAGAGTTAAAAGAGGGGCAGAGAAAAGGAGAGAGGGAGAAAGAGAGGGGGGGGGGGGGGGTGAAGCAAATTCCTAAATAGAGCCTGAAAAGAGGGAGAGAAGAGGGAGAGAAGACCTGAGTGGTTTTGTGGCTCTAAAGGTCAGAGACTGAATAGTTAAAAGCTTCCCTCTGACTAGACACACACCCTGTGTTCCTTAAGAGGGATGCCATTTAGGTGAGGGTAAAGGCACAAACGCAGTGGCTACTAGACCACCTGATGGCAAGCCTTTCATCGCCGGTGTGTACTGTGTATTGCTGGGGTCAGAGTTATCGACAGGACAGCCGCGGAAAACTTCAGCTGCTCATGAAATACAGCATGACTGATGAGATAATCGCGAGTCCTTTTTAATGGGTTGGCCTGCTCTTTAAATGCTTTACACATGTGAAGGGGCTCCGCTCACTCGTCATGCTCTTGGGTTTCAAGCATGGCCAACCACCCCCCCCACACACACACACACACACACACACACACACACACACACACACACACACACACACACACACACACACACACACACACACACACACACACACACACACACACACACACACACACACACACACACACACACACACGCACCGTCCAACAACTAAGGGGCATGACGACTGTCTAATTAGTTCAGGCAGGCCTGTCCAGGATGCACAGGAACAAACACACACGCAGCTTAGCCAGTAAACGCCAGTGTGATTATCTTGACCTCTGTGACGGTTTCTCAAAAGCTCCAGTGAAGCAGGATTGTTGTTGATTTACGAGACTGAGGAAGATGACAGTTGTTGTTTTCCCGTGCTCCCTCTCTTCGTGGGGGTTTTTCTTTTGAAGCCGTTCCGTCTCGTCTTTGATCATGCCATTGGCATGCCGAATGCTCAATGAGTACAGTAGATTTCAGTTCACTTGTCAAACAGGAGACAAAATAAAAAAGCTTTGACTTCATCTCGTTCTGGCGCACAGAAACATGAGTAGCCCATGCGTGGCTGACATCAAAGTGTCATGCTAAAGCTCTGGGACTGTTTCCTGTTTTTTTAATTAGGGCAAGAGACATTGTCAGATTGACCAAATTAACTGGAGATGAAGCGTATCACAGCCAAATGTACTGTGTGTGTGTGTGTGTGTGTGTGTGTGTGTCTGTGTGTGTGTGTGTGTGTGTGTGTGTGTGTGTGTGTATGTGTGTGTGTGTCTGTGTGTGTGTGTGTGTGTGTGTGTGTATGTGTGTGTGTGTGTGTGTGTGTGTGTGTGTGTGTGTGTGTGTTTGCCTCTTCTTTTGTGATTCTCTGAAATGAATGTGAATGTGCATGCGATGAAACAGGTTCAATGTTTTTTCCCAGGGTTCCCTAGGAGGAGTCCTGTCTCACGAGGGAGGTTGTGACAGCCCATGTGCTTGCCTATATTTTGATTTCTATATGTTTGATTCTTTTGTGTTCTTGTGTCCTGTTCTTTGCTTTTGGCTCCTTTTCCTTCTGCTTTTCTTTTCTGTTGAGTTAGTATTACCCAGACTCTATAACACAGACACAAACATTCACACATACACATACTTGACAGCAAAAACCTCCTGAGAGTGCAAAATCTTTCCTTTTACTGAAGTCAAGGGCTAACTGCAAAATGCACCATTCAGAGTATCCATAGCATATAACTCTTGGCATTTTAACATCTGTAAACCGTGTGTCTGTGTGTATCTGTGTGTGTGTGTGTGTGTGTGTGTGTGCATGTGCGTGCGTGCGCGTGTGCATGCGTGTATGTGTGCGTGTGTGTGTGTGTGTTTGTGTGCGTTTGTGTGTCTGTCTATCTGTGTGTGTGTGTGTGTGTGTGTGTGTGCTTCCAGGGTTAGCCTCTGCTCAAACTCCTGTCAAATTAAAGAGCACAGATGGGGAGACTGCACTGCCGCGTGTCCGTCCAATGAAAACACACGTGGGCGAGTTTGTTTTGACACGGCGCCGCGGATCACAGGGGCCTGGCGCTGATGTGTGTGGGAAATGGACGCCGAGTCGCTCACGACTCTAGCAGGAGGATGGCCTCTTGACTCCGGCTGGACTCGGGTGTGCCGACACTGTCAGCCCCGTACACAATCACCGGATGGCTAATGTCATTCTCATGGCGTATATCGCGAGTAACTCTAGCATCTGGCCGTGAGGCAGAGCGAGCGCGGCGTTTATGGCGCATTACAGAGTTTCATTACAGCCTAAAAAACCACAAGAAGAGCAGAGGAACAAAGAAGAGGGAGGGGGGAAAAAAAGAAATCGATGTTCTGTAACAGGAATCCTACGAGCGAGCGGCGCTGTGTGCGGCGCGGAGCCAAGCTTTCCAAAACTGCGCCCTACGGCAGGAGAGACCATTAGGCCTACTCCTCCTCCACGCGGCCATCGCTCTGCAGTGGACGGAGGCCTGGCCGGTGGGGTGCTGTTAGGAGAGGGGGGGCATTGCTGAAGGGGGCGGGGGGGGGTGACTCAGCTAAATGACACGGTCATTTAGCCTTTGGCTAGCGCAGCCCAGCGTGGTTCAGCCCAGCACGGCTCCGATTGGCCAGGACTTGGCTTGGCCTGGGTTTGGCTTGGCGTGGTGGAGGTGGTCATTATCTGTGCCCACGGTGCGCTCTCCCTGAGTTATGGCCTTCCCTTCGCTACACTCCACACACACACACACACACACACACACACACACACACACACACACACACACACACACACACACACACACACACACACACCACACACACACACACACACACACACACACACACCACACCACACCACACCACACCACACCACACCACACCACACACACACCCCACACACACACACACACACACACACACACACACACACACACACACACACACACACACACACACACCACACACACACACACACACACACACACACCCTCAAACCCCAGCCAACGCAGCAATTAAACAGCCAAACCAGAGGAGAGCAGGACATCAAGCCACCAGCAGCATGGGCGGGGGGGGGGGATAGGGGGAAAGAAAGATAGAGAGGGAGAGAGAGAGAGAAAGAGAGGGGGAGAGAGGAGGAGAGAGAGAGAATGAGTGAGAACAGAGATGGTGGAAGAGATTGATGGGAAACTAAAGTGAGAAGAATTTAAACGGAAAGAGAGAGAGAGATAGAGAGGGGAGGGGGGTAAAAGAGATATCCTGCAACTTGTTAATGGTAAGAGGAGAAGAGGCAGATAGCCTGCACCCCCCTCTCCCCCCTCCCATCCTCATTTCTTTATCGGAAACAGCACTTCTTTTAAAGTCCTGCTTTTTCCCCTCTCTGTTCACAGATTAAGAGGAATCAGTTACATGTGTGGGGTCAGTGATGGGGAAGGGAGGAAATGAGAGCTCGTTAAGAGGCACCAGCGCTATTTTAAAAAAAACATGGCCGCCTTTTCTTTCCTGCTTTTTAACACAGAGACCAATGAGCCTCCTCACCATTTCTGTCTTCAACACCACCACCACCACCACCACCACCACAGCTCATTTCCTGTTTTTTTTTAACAGACCAATGAGCACCATTTCTGCCCTCAACACCACCACCACCACCACCAGCAGCAGCAGCAGCAGCAGCTCCACCAGAGCTCATTTCCTCTCTATCAGGCTCTTGTGCTGCCTCCACCAGGCCCACTCAGACGTGCTTTGTGTGCACCCAGGCGACCACTCAGCTGGGGCGACTTGGCACACGGCCGCTCGGCTGGGGCGCGGGGAGTGGACGGAGAGTGGGCACATGGCCGCGGGTAGTTAGCCCGAGCTCTGAGGTGAGTGGAGTGCACAGGAGGTGAATCACTCCTTAGACACAGCTCCATGACTGAGTCCATTAGCCATTGAAAAGCAGTCTCTTAAAAAAAAGAAATAATAAAACATCGAATGCTTTTGTACTGATAAGGTGGGTTCAGACTGCAGGTTAGATTAATGCTGTCTCCAGACATAGAAAATTGTCAAGAGTCAATTACCGTGCCATTGTTACACTGCTGATGGCGGTGTGTGTTTATGCCAAATGCCGCCCTTCCATTGAGCCATTCAAACTCCACCGCCTGCTGCAGTCCAAAGGCTGCCTGTGCAAGGCATTGATGTACGTACTGTAGGTACAGAATATGCACATAAACATGTGAGCTTGTACATCACAGAGACGAGACATTATAGGAACAGATACATCTTGATAAGTACATGTACACGTGCTATTACACTCTCACACACATACACACGCAGACATACTGCATAGGAACAGTTACATCATGATAAGTACATGTACATGTGCTATTTCTCTCTCTCTCACACACACACACACACACACACACACACACACACACACACAGACACATACACACACATCACACACACACACCCACACAATGGAAATGTCAGGTTCGCTTTCACTATCAGCAGAGGCCCCCAGCATTCTCACACACACATACACACACACACACACACACACACACACACACACACACACAGACACACACACTACACACACACACTCGGCTCCCATCCATCTTTCCAAATATCAGATAGCCCCAGTGCTCAGAGCCGTGGAGGCTGCAGTGATCTGTAAACCTCAGTGGTCTGCCTGCATTCTTGCCAGAGGACTACAGCCAAGTAATACTCATCAGGGGCCGATCCCTGGCCCAGAGCAAGCCCGACACTGACCACTGCTGCCACGACTCAACCAACCTGCAGTCTCAACACACATACACATACACACACACACACACACAGAGAGAGATTGATTGTCTCACACACACATGTAGCAGTGAACTATTTTCTTTTCTTTTTCTTTCTATTTTCAACTGGTCTTAACCACTCCACATCTGCTACACACACACACACACACACACACACACACACACAAATCTAGTTCCACACAAACACACAGATCTAGTCACACACACACACACACACACACACACACACACAGAGAGAGAGAGAGAGGCACAGCACACTGTCTCTACTCCCAGAGCGCTCTGGGGTTGGCTAGTGTTCTCACGGAGATGGGCACTAATCAGAAACCATGTTCATCACAGCCAGGTAATCAATGAGTCCCCCATAAAACTCCCACGCTCTGACAGTGGGGTGCGGCCTTTCATTTAGTCGCCCTGCTCTCATTTGCAATCCCCCCCCCGCCGACACATCGCCCAGGCGGCTGTAGGTGATTCTTAAGTTTCTCCTAAGCCCCTCAAGGTCGTTTCAGGCATAGGACACCGAGGGGGGGGGGGGGGGGGACGTGTGTGGGGGGTGTCCTGCTGTATAAACATGGACCCTGGCTATTAGCCGGCGCGAGGTGCTGTCGTGCGCACCACCGACGCCCTGGAATGCGTGCGATGTTTCATCGCCGGTGACACAAGCCTGCCGAGAGCTCTGACAGAAGTGCTGTGGGATTTATGGCCGGCGAGGGGGGGGCGGGAGAGGGCTGGGGGGGTGGAAAGCATAACAGAACGTCCATTAGGGGAGATTCCCTCCGCAACGCGGACGGCGCTCGCTAGCGACGGAGCGAGACTGTGTGTTGAGTGAGTCCATATGTCTAGAATGTGGACCCATGGCTACTTTTTTTCTTCTCTAAGCCAGGAGAGACTCATCATTATGTGGCCTCAAGGCAACAGGACAAACAGATCATGGTGGTGGGATAGAGTAGGGCTGAGGTTAAGATATTAGATAGGCCTATACGGGGGTGGGGGGGGGGGGGGGGGGCAAAGAAAGAAATGGCCGCTGTGTGCATAACGACAAAAGCTCAAGTCATCATGATGATGTTCGCTCTCGGTGAAAATTAAGAGACAAGACAATATGCTCAGTAATACCCCTGCGATTAAAGCCTGGGCACACCTGCCCACTGTGACCTGCTCCTGTTGCCGTGGAAATGAAGACAGGAAGACAAAAGGCGTCCAGATAATGACTAAAAGCCAATGAATAAATTTCAGTGTTTCCTCAAGCAAGCGCCTTTGTTCTCAGTGCTATAGGCTTTGGAGTAAGAGAACCTGACGCATTAAACAAAATAAAAATAGTCAATCTTTATGAAGCTGTCACATAACTTAGGTTCCCATGAAATTAAAGCTGTAACTACCAGCAGTGTTTTATAATGACTTGTCAGGGAAAATATTTGAAAGTCAGGGAGAAGCTGTTGGGCTGCCATTTTTTTTACCCCCCTCTCTCTCTCTCTCTCTCTTAGTGAATGTCATCACAGAAGTGTCCACGCTATATCAGCTTCAGGGAGTGTGCAAACGCACCCACACCACATTCTCCTTTATTGCCTTCGTATATCACAGTCCACGCTGTTCTTTTAGACAGACATCTCATGAAAGCGCTCTGACTAGCATTAATATAACTAAAGGCAGCCAGGATGGCGTGTCTGACAGGGATCTTAAGTGTTATCATGCGTGCGTCTCCAGAGAAGATAGCTTTTCCTCTCCCTTTCAACCCCTCGTTCCCTTCACCTTTCCAGAGACGTCTTTTCTGCGGGAGCCTCTCCTCGGCCGTCACAGGCATGTTCCGCAGACGTGTAAGTGGGCAACGTGCCACGCATAACAGCGGGCAGCGACGAGCCACACAGAGACGCAAGACACTCGGTGATGATCTTCCGTCACGATTACATCCTCAGATCTGTCATACACACAAAACACACAAACACACACACACGCACACACACAAGCGCGCGCACACACACACACACACACACACACACAAATCATTGTCATCATCCTCATCATCATCTACTGCCCACCTTTCTAAGGGTCTATTCCTGTTTTGCTTGGGTAATGAGACACGGATAGCATCACCTCCCACGGTGCAGGGCTGTTGTTTCCGTCAATCACACCGTGACAATACAGCCGTAATGACTATTTGTGTTCCACATGATGAGGCGCGCTAAAAGAAGAGTGCTGGAAGCTACTCATTTCACCATTGCCGTCATCTTGATTTAGTCCAAAGAAATCGCCCTGTTGTGGAAAATTGGATAGAATGGACGGCCGCGCATGTAGGCATCTGTCCTCACTCCAGTTAGCATGAGAGATATGCTGGACTCGTGTCTTCGGGGGTTGGATCCCACTGTCACTGAATCTCTCCCGTCTCCTCTCAACGGCTCTCTGATGGCGCCCAAATTGGCGCGCTAAAGGGCCACAATTAAGAGAAATCAGAGCTCCAGCCAGACGACTGGCGGGGGCCTCGGCGGGGCCATGCATGACAGCGCTGGATTCGTATGGAGATAAAGAACACACGGGCCCTCGTCTCTCCTGCACACACACCAGCAGCGCCTCCTCCCTGCAGAAGCACCCCGCAGGACAGAGGGGGCCCTTTCTGTAAGACATAATCAATCCACAACGCCGGAGCAGCCGTCATCAGTCTCACTCGGCTGCTCTGGGAACAGTGACAGCTTCATCCAGCGCCGAGGACTTCATTTCAACACAACTGTGTGTGTGTGTGTGTGTGTGTGTAGGAGAGGGACTGCACTCCAGTGACCCATAACATCAAGACTGTCTCATTAAAGAGGCGATTTCCAGGTCTTTTTTTTTTTTTACAATGTAATTCTGAAGGAACAGGGATATGTTTTCCAATATTGTTGTGCATTATCCAGGGCCTGGGGATGGTAAACAACTGGAACGAGTGGGAAGGACACACCAAATACAAAGGAATTCCAATAAAAGTGTGAGGAATAAGAAATGTTTTCAACACATTCAACATTTTCATATCTTTAAACATACTGTAATGTAATCTGATATACAGTACATTGCCATATGCATCAGTGAAGAGTTAATCAGTTTGAGTAGATATTTGTTTGCATGATCTGCTGTTACCTGCTATCATGGTGGAAATAGAGCAAGAGAAATAGCCTGTTCATGAACACAGAACTCACACTACAGTACACACATGATTGATGACCATTCATTCTTTCTCCCCTCATCCACTGTATCAATATCCGCATCTGTGCTGCTCAGAATGGGATTTGGGAGTTTGGGATAGAGAAAGAGAGAGCTAGAGAGATGGTGAGAGAGAAACATGGCCGTGAGAGCTGGCCCAGAAGAGCGGAAGCTGACCGCATGGGAGCCGCCCAGTTTCCATTCTGGGCTTCCAGCGACTCACCTGTCTCCCCACCTGGGAGCCATAACACTCTGTCTGCAGCTCCAGACAGCTTTCACACAGCCTCGATGTAAGCGTGTGTGTGTGTGTGTGTGTGAGAGAGAGACAGAGAGAGAGAGAGAGAAAGAGAGTGTGTGTGTGTGTGTGTGTTTTTTTTATTGTAAGCGCAAGCATAGCTCATGTAGGACAGGGGGCTGGAAACATTTCTTCATGCCAAAATCAGAACAAAGGGACTCGGTGCAGAAGGAAGGGGAGCTGACGATAGCCTCCAGACAGATCTCTCAGCAGCACATATATCTGCCTGCTCCACCGCGCATGTGTATGTCATCTATAGGCCTCATACCAGCGCGAGGATGACACACCGGCGTTCCTGGAAGGAAACGGTGTCAGCGGAAAAACTCCTGCGGGGCGTCCCACCCAAGAGAGATAAACTCAGCAGCTGTGTGAACTCTGGGGCTCTGGCGAAGAGATCAGCGGAAGACTCTGGAAGAGTCGGTCTATATCGTCACCTGATGCTCAGCGAGCGGCATCATACCTCACAACCTGCTGAGACCAGATCAAGGGGGCTGGAGACATGTCTGTTGTGTGGTTTAAAAAAAAAGAGTGCAGTAATTTCCTGTGTATTAGCCGCATTGTGTATAACTTGAAAGAACAAAACCATATTAATACCATATCAACTGCCCCCATGTATTAACCTCATAGCTGAAGAAATATTTGCAAAATCAGTGCATAAGCCGCGGCTAATAGTCGGGAAATTAAGGTGATCAATCTGATCAAAGGAAAGCTGAAGCAACTGCTTTGATTATCTTGATGATCCCAGGAAGAGCAAAGGTACAAAAGAGCAAGTTAGTTTTACAAATCCAGCTACAGTGTCCGTTACCGTACACACTGTGTGTGTGTGTGTGTGATGTGCAGTGCTACCGCAACAGGTCAACAGTGCAGACTCTAGCACTACTGTAGGTCCACTGTAGCCTTCGTGGTACGCAACCACTTACCACTGAACACAACCACAAAGCAGTTGCTTGAAAGATGTGTGTGTGTGGCTCCTCTCTCCACCTCTTCTTTTTGTCTCTGTGCATGTGTGCTTGTGTGTGTGTGTGTGTGTGTGTGTCTCGCCCTGAGCTCCGTGCCTCCACGACCTTCCCCGTCCCTCTCCGCTCACCCCGCTCGCCGCCCCGCGCCCTTCGGGCAAACTTTCCCAAGCGGCCAGGTTGCGGAAACAGGATAAGTGTCGGAAGTGTCCCTTCAAAGCACGTATCGCCCGGCACCCATTTCCACCTCCGTCTCCCCCGCACGCCTGGACCCCGACGACTTTAATCCACACACTTCAGAGGCCCGGCGAACAGAGTGAAGGACATCGTGTGAAGAACAGGGAGCGTGTGTGTGTGTGTGTGTGGGGGGGGGGGGGGGGGGGGTGGTTGGGGGGACGAGGTGGACGGGGCAGCGGGGGGGTGGGTATGGGGGGAAGAAAGGAGAGGAAAAAAAGGTCAGGATGGAAGAAAGAGCGGAGAAAGAGAATTCCCAGAGGGCTTTTCTCTCTCTCCCCCTCTCCAGCTCAGTGCTGAGACGGTTCTGTATTAACACCCTGAAGATGAGACGCCGCCGAATCAATTACCCACCTCATCCCCCTCGCCTCTGTTCTCAGCCACTTGGTCCAGGGCTGGGGAGAATGGAAATGTCAGGTTCCCTTTCATTATCAGCACAAGCCCCCTGCGTGTGCGCACACACACACACACACACACACACACACACACACACACACACACACACACACACAGAGGCCTAGAGAGAAAGAGACAGGTGTGGCCTAGTGATTTCAAATCTGGAGTGTGTGTTTGAGTGTGTGTGGGTGTGTGTCTGCAAGAGAGAGACAAGACAAGAGAGAGTATTTGTGATGGTGGATAGGTGTGGTAGTCAAGCAGGCAACCCTCCTCCATATAAATTCTCTTGAAAGAAGATGCAATGTTTATGTGATGGTTGTGACCCCTCTACCAAAGAAAGTTGTTTGAGATACAGCTATTTCCAAACCATGACAGAGTACTGCATAACTGCAACTCACAATTAACAAACATACTAACTAAACAATCAGTATTTTAGAACCATCCATGTATGTTTTGGCTGAAGTATCAATTCCTCGGTGTCTCAGGCTATGAACCAGTGGGAACTGTATTGTGGCCTATGCTGACTACGGGCCTCTCTCAACATCCCTCCTCAATCCTCAAAGCTCGGTCCTCCAGACTCGTTCCCACTGATCTATATAAACTAGCACTGGATAGACTATCCCATGGTTCCCATCATTCTTTATCTACATCAGTGAGAACGAGGACCGAGGAAGGAAGGGAGGATCTATAAAACATGAATGAGAGGCACCCTATGAGAAAGTATCTAATGACTTTACAAAGGCATTTCCAGCTTATACCAATGACTGGTACAGACTAATAACTACAAGTGGTCCAGTGAGGGGCTCTTTCCTTAAGATGTATATTGGGAAAAGTACTCAAACACCTGTGCAGTCTCAAGCTACACCACACCGATGACACATCCAGTCTGTTCTTCCAAGACATTACCAGCGTACTACTTGGTTCAGTGGGAAGTGGACAACTGGATTAAAGTGTCTCAGGAAGCGAGCGTTGCCATGACAAAAGCCCATTTCAGACAAACACCACCCTACGCACTAGCATGGACCCAGCATGGACACAAAATGAACCCATTTCCCCCAAACCTGACGCAGTTATGACTCTTCAAAACACACTTCCACATGGACAGCCATTGGACAGCCATTTACCTCACACTGATTATACAGACCAGAGTTAAAACACAGCGTGCTTTGCTTTCACAGAGTAAACTTGATGAACTGTTGATGAGCAGTTCACACACACACACACACACACACAAATCACAACACTAACTTGGTTGATTTCAAGTTTATTTTGTCACAGCAGTAGTGTAGTCACACAGACACTGTATCTTGGTGAGCAACTGCATTTAATGAAGAATAGTCAGCAATTCACATCAACGCCTTCCCAATAAACATGATGCACCGACTACATCTGACTGAACCTGGCTGTTAGGAGTCAAACACAACAATTTCAGAAAGGAAAGCACTTCAGTGATCGCTGTGTGAGATCATGTAATAGCATTACACCTGCTGTCATAAAATACGGTGCCAAGGCCAAGAAATAGCCACAAATCCAACCATTTACAAAGTGACTGAGGTGGATAAACAGTGTGCAGCTGGCCATCTTCCTTGGGTATAGTGTTGCCACCTTTTACACCACAAAGCTTTTAGTACCAGGAAAAAAAAAAACACAATTTATGAAATAATAAAATATTTCCTTTTAAAAAGTTAAAAGACTAAAAGAAAGTAAAAGAGACTAAAAACATCACCTCCCTAATGCCACCTCCCAATTCCCACTTGTTTATTTACAGCAGGTGCCAGAAGTGCACACACACTCATTCTCACAATCACACTCACACTCGCACACTAACACACACTCACACTCGCACACAAACACACACCCATACACACTCACACTAACACCCACACACCCACAGCCCCCTCCCAAACTGATTAACATCCCAGAGAAAAGCAGGCGCGTTTGAAATATCAAAACACTCCACGCCGTCTCCGAGTCAGAGGTGCTTCTTCAGATGCGGTGCTTGTGAGCGCTGTGATTGTGTGGAGAGGGAGAGAACAGAAGCCATCAGTGGCGGCAGACGAAGAGTGCCGTGGAGAGGGCCGTCAAAGAGCCGCCGCCGTTGCCGTCGCCGCGCGCCCGCTCAAGGAGACCAGGCTCACCCAGTCACCCCAACAGGCTCGTCCCTCCAGAGTGGTTAATTGAATTAAAATCAATGACAATCTTGCTGCGACGCGGCACAAATTGCCTGACACAAAAAACACAGACAGATGCACACACACACACACAGACGCGCACACACACACACACACACACATACACAGACGCAGACAAGACAATAAAAGAATAAGGATTAGGAGGTTTTCTTTCTTAGAAAAGGAAAGTTTTGGTGAACTTTTCTCTTGTGCTGCTTTGATTTAAACTCACCAGAACCTGAGTGAAACAAGAGGCAAGGGGTGGGGAAGCGACAGGAAGTGAAGCGGGTGGAGGGTGGAGGGGGGGGGGGGGGGGGGGTATGAGGTGGGGGGGTACGAGCAAGAGATTTAGGAAAAAAAAAAGAAATTGCTTTCAAATTCACACCCTATCACTATAATCTCCCCCAGCAAGCGGAGCACTTTGAAGGAGCCAATTACCCAGAAGTCCACAGGGGAGAGAGAGGAGTGGCGGCACCTCCAGGAAGTAATGACCAGGGCCCGGAACCTTTAGGCCCCGCGCTCCGCACCCCCCACCGAGATCGAGCCTCCCAGCAGGGGGCCAAACTCTCCTCTCAGCCCCCTCCTTTCATCTCTCCCTCTCAGCAGATCCACCCCCTCTCTCTCTCTCTCTCTCTTTCCCTCCCTTTATTCCATCCCCTCTTTCTTCCTTTCTCTCCCTTCTCGTTCGCTCTTTCAGTGTGCTTCTTCCTCTCTGCATTTTGTCTTTTTTTCCCTCTTCATCAGCTTCCTTTTTGTGCGTGTGTGTGTGTGTGTGTGCTACACATGTGCAATGTTCTCCAGTCTGATTTATTTCATTCCCTCTCCCTCCTCTTCCGTGTGTGTGTGTGTGTGTGTGTGTGTCTGTGTGTGTGTGTGTGTGTGTGTGTGTGTGCGCGCATCATCTCCCACTGGCCCTCTCTGTGCCATGACTCCGGTCACTCACACACACACACACACACACCTCTCCAACACTCCCCTTCTTTCTTCCATTTCTTCCTTCAGCTAAGAAAATCCATGTCCCACTATTCATGGCCACTCTGTCTCTACTCCACTATCCACAGGCTCAGTCATAGTCAGTCAGCTTTCCATTGCTCTGCGTACTATTCCTCCCTCTCTGTCTCGGTCACATCTTTACATTCGTTTGTGGTTTTCCTTTCCCATCTCCTGTTTGCTGCATGAGTGTCAATACAACTCCATTAAGAGGAAAACACGACGCTCCCTGGGCAAACAGGGAGCAGCTGCTCTCAGCCACTCCACAGTCATCACACTGGTGCTCTGTGCTACGCACGCACGATAACGTTCTCCATGACATCCCCAGACCCTTTTTCATGTCCGTCACATGTGCTTAGGGTGAACCTGCTCTCATTTGTGAAAAGCACAGGGCGCCAGTGGGCCTGCCCATTTTGATTCTTGTGATTCTATGATTTGATTTCAATTAAGCTGCACGGTGCTAAGCAATGAGCACAGGTCCCTCTAGAGGCCATCAGGCCCTCAGACCACCCTCATGAAGCCTTTTGAAACCGCGCTGGGAGACACCGCAATCCTTCTGGCTATGCAACGTATTGGTGTGCCATTCTGAAGGAGTTGGACTACCTGTGCAACCTTTGCAGGCTCCAAGTACTGCTTATGCTAGTAGTAGTGCGATCATGCATGCTCAAATAGCTACACAATGTATGCATGCATAGTAAAACACCCCAACACAGACAGACACACACACAAACACACGGCATAGTGTACATATCCACTTCACCTATGTGAAAGGGCTGGGGCCCTCTACTGCCTGACCTACTGTGGTGGTAAACTACAGCCCTCACCTGATGCTAACTACTCTTAAGCCGCTTTCCCACATGAGCTAGACATCCGGATGTCAAACGGAAGTCAAACGAGTGGTTGTAGGTGGGGTGGTCAAACGGGTGGCTGTATGTGGGAACGCAAAACTCGAGTATTTTCTTACCCGGAACTCACCCTACTTTCCCCATAGTACTACTTCTAGATCTCTAACGGGCCGGCACAGTTCCGGGTAGAGTGTACCGATGATGTATAGAAATGCGCCCTTGCGGTGGGAAGCTGAAAGTACAAATTGCCATGGTAATGATAACGAAACATTGACCTACGAACACAGACGAGAGAACATCGGAGAACAGAAAACAGTGTCGTTTTGTTGTGTGTACAATAAAAAATTAAACTGCAATCACGTTGTTGTGTTTGTTGCGGGACAGGCAGGATTATCCTTGCAAACATCGTCACATGAACATGAAAAGCCTAAAGCAACATTAACAAGCCTAAAGGAATTGAATAGTTCGATAGCTTTGGTCATTTGATGAATAAGTAGGCAATATTATCGATGGCTTCTCAAATTGGCTTTTGCACCTGCTACGTGAATAGCTTGAAGTGTTGTCGATTAGCTTGTATGCGTTGTTCTGTTGTTTCATCGATGTTTTGGATCTGATGTAAAGTTCGCATCATCAAGGCAACACAGCACAACAACGCATTTGTTTAGAGTCATCTCCCACCCCCTGCAAGTGCTGACATTGCCCCACCCCTCGTGGCACCTACTCGGGTATAGTGTGAAAAGCAGTCACCCGTATCTCATTCGGACATGAGGCTCATGTGGGAACCGTCCATGTCGTGCCTCTACTCGGGTGAGTATGTCCGAGTGACTTCTAGAAGTCATGTGGGAAAGCGGCTTTAGATGCATCAACACGCCCCACACAGACCCCTGTGATTAGCATGCCACACTTGCACACCATACAAACCTGAACACATTGTAAACACACGCTTACAAAATGTATAAACCCACACACACACACACGCACACTGCGTTCAGGTGCATTAACAAAAGATGCACACACCATGGATGGATGGGGATTGGACGATAAAAAAAGTTCCCCAACAATCCAGCATGGATCTAGCTGTTCCCTGGGCATGTGCGTGGCCTATTCAATTCTTTATGTTGTGGGCAAGGAACACCACGCAATGTGACGCAATGAAAGCCCCTCAATGTCAAGCTCAAGGCTGCCCTTCTGATTGGTTGGCTTCCCCTTCCTTCTTTGTAGGTCAGGTGCCGTGGGGGTTAAAGAGGAGACAGTTGTTTGTCAATAACACAAGGTGTTTTTCCATCAGGGGCTCCAGCCCTTATGTTGACGGCAGATATTAAGGAAAGCCTTCTGGCCAGGTTTAAATCTTACGACAGAGAGGCTACGGCAGAAGTTTGATTCCAGACGTCAATTCTCATAACACCTTCATGCGACTGCATTGTCTATATATTTCGTCAGGACTGGTTGATTTCGCCCCAATTTCATCGCAGCAGCTCCAAATGGTACTCAGTAGTTCGCATGATGACACCCCAAAATGCTTGATGGCGCCAGCCGCCAGGGCATCTCAGCTCCTACGGAGGCGGCGGACGGTGTCCTGGGGGACCCCAGATGTTGACACGGCCATCACGGAGCTCCTGGACAGTCTGGGGTGCAACCGAGCAGTGTTGGACGGACCAACACAATGTCCCAGAGGTGTTCTATTGGATTTAAGTCAGGGGAGTGTGTGGGGGACAGTCAATAGGATCAATTCCTTCATCCTCCAGGAACTGCCAGCACTGTCTCGCCACATGCGGCCGGCCATTGTTGCGCACCAGGAGGAACCCAGGAGCCCACTGCACCGGTACAGGGTCAGACAATGGGTCTGAAGATTTCATCCCGATACCAAAGAGCAGTGTGTGTGGTAAAACAGGCAGCATGCTGTATGCACACCCAACACAGACAGACACACACACAGACACACACACACACACAGTATAGTGTACATATCCACTTCACCTATGTGAGAGGGCTGGGGCCTCTACTGCCTGACCTACTGTGGTGGTAGAGTACAGCACTCACCTGATGCCAACACCCCTGTGATTAGCATGCCACACTTACACACAATACAAACCTGAACACACTTGTAAACACACGCTCACAAATGTACACACACACACGCACACACACACCGTTCAGGTGCATTAACAAAAGATGCACACACCAGTGCGTCTGATGGATGGGGTTTGGTCGATAAAAAAAAAAGTTCCCCAACAATCCAGCATGGATCTAGCTGTTCCCTGGGCATGTGCATGGCCTATTCAATTCTTTATGTTGTGGGCGAGGAACACCACGCAATGTGACGCAATGAAGGCCCCTCAATGTCAAGCTCAAGGCTGCCCTTCTGATTGGTTGGCTTCCCCTTCGTTCTTTGTAGGTCAGGTGCCATGGGGGTTAAAGAGGAGACCTTAAACCCGCCACTGCATGGAGGCCCCCATTAAAGGTGTGAATTACAGCTGCCACACAGCCCTGGGCCAAGCCAAGAGTGGACCGTGAAATACTCGGCCAGTGGAAAGTGTGTGTGTGTGTGTGTGTGTGTGTGTGTGTGTGTGTGTGTGTGTATGAGGGGGGGGGGGGGGTCAGTGGCGTGCAGAGCATTGCGTCCGAGGGAGGGATTAAAGGACAGATGTGGACGGGAATCTGATGCCCGGCACTCTCGCAGCGAGCGAGCGGGCGAGAGAGAGAGAGAGAGAGAGAGAGAGAGAGAGAGAGAGAGAGAGAGAGAGAGAGCGAGAGAGAGAGAGAGAGAGAGAGAGAGCGTACAGTACGCGGCGCAATCTTCAGGGAGAAATCTACGCGTCCGTCCGCTGACCTCCGCCAACACCGGCAGACAAGACGCGGCGCTAAACTCGCCGAATTCCCCGATCGCGATTGGATTTCCCGCTTCCCCTCGCCTCGCTCCAGAGACTCATCATCACACTCCTCAGAGCCTAGCAATCATTTCCTCAGAGCTCTCTAATGGACGGCCTAGGCCCACGGCCGCTCGGGTGCTATATATATATACACAGGGTGTACACATGGAAAGCCTAGAGAGCTGTCTTCTCCTGGCTTCCCAGAGAAGCCGTTTTGGAGAGAGAGGCAGAGAGAAGCCACTTTCCCACATGAGTTCTGTGTGTGTGTGTGTGTGTGTGTGTGTGTGTGTGTGGGTTTATACATTTTGTGAGCGTGTGTTTACAATGTGTTCAGGTTTGTATGGTGTGTAAGTGTGGCATGCTAATCACAGGTCTGTGTGTGTGGGGCGTGTTGATGCATGTAAAGCCGCTTTCCCACATGACTTCTAGAAGTCACTCGGACATACTCACCCGAGTAGAGGCGCGACACAGACGGTTCCCACATGAGCCTTATGTCCGAGTGAGATACGGGTGACTGTTGTTCACACGATACCCTGACTACACCCGAGTAGTTGACAATTGCAGGGTGTGGGAGATGACGCTAAATAAATGTGACTGATTCTTGTTGATTTGTTTACCACTTGCAACATGGAACAAACCAGAGCAGTTTCGAACTGTGTTGCCTTGATGTTGTGAACTTTACATCAGATCCGAAACATCGATGAAACAACAGAACAACGCATAGAAGGTTATCGACGACACTTCAAGCTATTCACATAGCAGGTGCAAAAGCCAATTTGAGAAGCCATCGATAGCATATACTAGCCTATTCATCAGATGACCAAAGCCATCGAACTATTCAATTCCTTTAAGCTATTCATGTTGCTTTAGGCTTTTCATGTTCATGTGACGATGTTTGCAAGGATAATCCTGCCTGTCCCGCAACAAACACAACAACGTGATTGCAGTTTCAATTTGTATTGTACATACAATAAAACGTCTGTTTTCTGTTCTCCGATGTTCTCTCGTCTGTGTTGTTCGTAGGTCAATGTAAGCAATGTTTCGTTACCGTGGCAATTTGTACTTTCAGCTTCCTGCTGCAAGGGCACATTTCTATCACGTCATCGGTGCCCCCCCTCACTCTAACCGGGACTGTGCCGGCCCTTTCCCACCTAAGTGCACCGGTTAGACATCTAGAAGTAGTACTAGGGGGATAGAAGGGTGAGTTCCGGGTAAGAAAATACTCGAGTCTTGCGTTCCAACATACAGCCACTCGTTTGACTTCCGTTTGACATCCGGATGTCTAGCTCATGTGGGAAAGCGGCTAGAGAGAGAGAGAGAGGGAGAGGGAGAGAGGTAGACATCTCTATGAGGAAAGACAATGGAAGAAGTTCAGGCGGTATTAATTAAGAGCCATTAGTCAGTACAGCATTACTGAGTTGTAAGCTCGTTAAATGAGACTTGCAAGTGAGACTGGATAGAGCTGTGTGTGTGTGTGTGTGTGTGTGTGTGTGGCTTATGAAGAGAAACATTATGAGCTATGGGATATTAAATGCAACTTTTCTCATTTGAAAACATGGACACAACAATCTGCATAATTTTTCCTAATGGTCAGTTTGTCAATAACACAATGCGTTTTTCATCAGGCGTTTTTCAAATCTTAGGACAGAGAGGCTACGGCGGAAGTTTGATCTAGACGTCAATTCTCATAACACTTTTATGCAACTGCATTGTCTATATTTCCTCAGGACTTCTTTATTCCGTTCTCCAAAGATATTTGACTTTGATTTCATTGGCTTTATTTTTAATATTTCACTTTTATGCTTCACATGCACTTTGCGCTGCGCTCTGAATAGATAGAGGAGTCGGAGGGACGCTCCCCAGGTTTGGTAATGGAATTAGACCTGCTTGGGCTGGACAGTGCTGAAGCACTGCAGAGCACTCTTGAGTACTGCAGCACCACAGCCTCTTCTGTGAGGACTCGGGAAGTCTAAAATGCCTCAATCTGAGTGTGTGTGTGTGTGTGTGTCCTCAGCTGTTGTGTAAAGGCCTCTACTCCAGGCAACATCAGCAGAGATCTTGGACAGAGGCCAGAGAGAGGTCTAGGAGGAGAAGATTAATAGACTTCTAACTCCTCATCATAACCCTCCCATGCTTCCTCTCTCACACACACACACCACACACACACCACACACACACCACACACACACCACACACACACACACACACACACACACACACACACACACACACACACACACACACACACACACACACAAAATCACCTGAAAGCCAAATATTGCTGCTCCCAAAGAGCATAGCATTTGGCTGGGGGAGCCTTTCAGGAGTCCAACACAAACAGCCATCATCAGTTTTCCCTTCTTCCATCCCTCTCTCTCTCTCTTATTCGATCCCTCTATCCCTCTCTCTCTCTCTTGCTTTCCCACTACATCTCGTTTGTGAGCAGCAGGCAGTTAGTGGACTCAGAGGCCTCCCCTCCCACACACACACACACACACACACACACACACACACACACACACACACACACACACACACACACACACACACACACACACACACACACACACACACACACACACACACACACACACACACACACACACACACACACACACACACACACACACACACACACACAGACAGATCCCAGTAGAGGTCATTAGCAGGGCCATGCTGCACCCCTGAAACAAGCACCCCCTGCCGTCCACCCCTAAACTACCAGCTCACACATTACACACATCTCACACACACACACACGCTCATTCATATTTATGAATGAACTATGTAGCGATGCAACACACACACACACACACACACACAAAGTGGTTTGGGTCATGTTGGTAGTGGGTGTACATCTACAAAGGATTCACACAAGACACATAAACACACACAAACAAACACACATATGTATGTAGAGTGCCTGTGCTCACAGTTCTATTTGTTTGTCTGAGGGTTAACCTAGCAGAAGGACCAGCTAGCCACGCCATCATCCAGCTCTTTCTCCCCCTCTTCCCCTGCCTATCCCTTTCTTCTTCCTCTCGCTCCCTCTCTCCTTGGCCCTGCCACCCCCTCCCCACTCACTCTTTTGCTCTCTCCCCTGCCTGACCCTCTCTCTTCCTTTTTTCCTCTATCCCTCTTTCATTCTTCCTCTAATCATCTCCCTCTCCCTCTCTTCCCCTCTCCCTCCATCCCTCCTTATCTCGCTCCCTCTTCCTCCATTCCTCCTTATCTCTCTCCCTCTCACTATCCCTTTTTACCTCTCTCACTCCCCTCCACTTTTTCTCTCTTTCTATCCCTCTTTACCTCTCTCCCTCTTTCTCTCCCTCTCTCCATCTTTCATTCTTCCTCTAATCATCTCCCTCTCTCCCTGTTCTCTTCCTCTCTCTCCCTGTTCTCTCTCCCTCTCTCTCTCTCTCTCTCTCTCTCTCTCTCTCTCTCTCTCTCTCTCTCTCTGTTTCAGAGGAGGACTAGGGGCCAGATGAAGAGCTCTGGAGACTCACTTGTATTTGATTCCCGCCAAGTTAAGCAGTCGTCTGGAGGCAGTCATTTCTGGAGCGCTGTGGTACTTGTCTGACAAATAAATCACATCCTTTATACCTGTAGGTAACAGAGAAGGGATGGGGGGAGGGAGGGAGGGAGGGAGGGGGTGGGGGAGAGAGGAATGGAGAGAGAGAGAGAAAGGAAGTCAATTATCTGTAAGACAGGCTGAGCAGGTGGTGACCAAGTGGGCCCACCCTGACGCGCAGGCCTGTGGTGAGATAGAGGCGGGCGGTGGGGTGGAGGAGACATGGAGGTGGAGGTGGAGGTGGAGGTGTGTGTGTGTGTGTGTGTGTGTGTGTGTGTGTGTGTGTGTGTGTGTGTGTGTGTGTGTGTGTGTGTGTGTGTGTACTGCTCCAGGGAGTGGTCAGCAGGTCGATAAACAGCACCGGCGAGCAACTGGAAAATATCAAAAGCACAGAATGTGCCGGGAATCTGCCATCTCCGCTGACATCCTTAAAACATGAGGTGAAAAAGCTCTCCTGCTCACACCCACACACACACACACACACACACACACACACACACAGAGGCACACAAAGAGGAAGCCACTGAAAGAGAAATCATGTGTGTTGAGCTCCTCCTTGTCAATTTCAAGGTCAGCAGCTGGGTGGCAGAGCCCCACTCTAAACAGCTCAGCCAGTTAGGCTGAATGGAGCATGTTACCAGGGACTCCGCCCCCCACCACTCACGCACTCACGCACGCACGCACTCACTTACTCACACACTCACAAGCAACTCTCCACTGAACACCTCTTCATCAAGTATCAGAAAGAGAAAGAGAGGCTGTTTTCAAACAGATATTGTATCTGTTTGTATTGTTATATGTCTGCTTTGGAAACACTGCTTTAATGAGTCATGCCAATAAAGCTACCTTTGAATTGAATTGAATTGACTGAGACAGAGAGAGACTGAGACAGAGAGAGACAGAGAGAAACAGAGAGACAAAGAGAGAAAGAGACAGACATGATAGACTATGGGACAAAAGCCCAGCAGAAACACTACACCTGGAATTCTGCAAGAACATCTTGGGGGAATGCAACAAATATTGCATGTAGGGCAGAACTGACACGATATCCACTATTGGTCAACATACAAAAAAGAGCATCCAAATTTTACTACCATGTACTGTCCTCAAAACCAGAGGAATGTAATCACATTGCCCTTCTACAGAGGAGAACCAACCCAGAGAAAGACCCTTTTGACTACCTGATAGCTAAACACAATTTGAATTTGAATACAATTGACACGTTTCAGACAGTTACAGAAGTTAAAAAAAAAATTAAAAAATTAACGAAAGATGAATATTACAACTATTGGCTAGACAAAATTAAAAAAATCCAACAAATTGAACTATTATCACCAACTGGATGGAACCATACTTAACAAATATCAAAGAATATAAAAAAAGCAAACTTTTAACTTCCTTCAGAATTAGTGAGCACACTCAGGTAGTCGAGAGGGGTAGACACCGACAGACTTGGAAACCCAGAGACGAAAGGCAGGAAAGCGTAGCAGAGGATGAGCAACACTTCCTCACAGAGTGCAAAAATTACACCCTGATCAGGAATAAAATATTTGACAACATTGCCAAAATTGCTCCCCAATTCCCCATGCTATCAAATGAAGATAAGCTTCCCTATTTGTTGGGAGGGCACAATTGTGAAAGGACAGCAGTAGAATTCCTGAAAGAGTGTCAAAAACTGAGAAAGTGAGTCCTTTTCCCTCCTTCATTCCACAGTATTATTTTGCCTAATTAATATACACTTTTATTTTGTATTCATTTTATTCCAGTATTTTTTTTATACATGTATATATTATTCTTATTGTACCATTATTGTTATTATTATTATTATTATTATTATTATTATAATGTGTACAGTTATATCACATGTGTAAGCTTTGGCATGCCAATAAAGCTAATTTGAATTGAATTGAATTGAATTGATAGAAAGAGAGACTGAGATGGAGAGAGAGAGAGAGAGAGACAGAGAGAGTGCAAGAGTGATGGAGGGGGGAGGAGAAAGAGACGGGAGGTGCAGACATCCTCTGATCTGCAGATAGAACATGCCGAGAGGATTCCAGCTTCCCACAGGAGCACGCCGCCAAAAGACAGGAAGAACGATAGCCAGGAGAGAGGGAAGGAGGGAGGGAGGGAGGGAGGGAGGGAGGGAGAGAAGGAGAGAGTCCTGAGATAGTGGAGACGTAGCCTCCTGTGACGGCTGGCTCTGCACCTCCGCCTGCTGTAGATGTGGCGGCGATAGCTCCTCACACCTCCACCTGCGCTGGAGAGAGAGCGGCAGTGGCTCCGTCTGCTACGCAAGCAGAGATGGAGCAGCGCGATAGCCAACCTCCAACTGACTCTCTCCCTCACAAGCTCTCTCCCTCGCTCACACCCTCTCTCCCTTTCTCCGTCTCTCTCTCTCTCTCTCTCTCTCCACAGCTTCACATAGGCCTACAGGGTCCATCTAGACCAGCAGGATTTTCAGCTTTTTTTCCCCCAAAAAGGATGTGACTGCTTCACTAGACATGGAGGAGACCACAGCTGGGGCCTGCTGGAGTAAGGCTCCCATAATGCAGTCTATATTACACCCTTCATGTGATCACATTACCAGTTAATGTCGCTGATTCATTCACTGCTCTCGGTAATTAGCGGGCGGCTGGGGGGGGGGAAAGCAGATTGGTTGTGCGTACTGTACTGTAGGTCCATCACCATTTCATACAATATCATCCATGCCTAAGTGCTAACACACCAAGAGCGTCCCAATTACACAGTGGCCACTGGATACCACAGCAGCCCACACAATGGCCCGAGCAAATCAACAACAGGTTCCTCCACAATGGCTGGCGAGCAGCCTCCAGTGTACTGCATGCAGCAGGGGTGGCCCTAATACAGCGGCACAATGGCGGCGGTGTGGGTGCCTATTGTGCTGATGGGCCGCACGTAGCGCTGCTCCCACTCACATTCGGATCCCATTAGCAAGCCGCCGATACAAAATGGACACAAGGCTTTGTCAATACCGAGAGAGAGAGAGAGAGAGAGAGAGAGAGAGAGAGAGAGAGAGAGAGAGAGAGAGAGAGAGAGAGAGAGAGAGAGAGAGAGAGAGAGAGAGAGAGAACGAGCGAGCGAGTGTGTGTGTGGGAACTGGTGAGAGAGTGTGTGTGGGGGAACTGGTGAGATTGGTATTTTGGTATTTTGGGGCCTGGCGCTGATCCATGGGACAGCACGAGATGGAATAATGGCCGCTAACTGGGGGGACGTCGGCCAAGGGACAAATGAGGGAAATGGAGAGAAGGAGAGAGAGAGGGAAATGGAGAGAGGGAGAGGGAGGGAGAGAGAAGGAAATAACTGAGGGGAAGCATAAAGCACTAGGAGTGATTGACAGCTAGAGAGACGAGGAAGCACAGGAAGACGGGTTCCTCTCTGTTACAGATCATAAGGCGCCCACTATCCTATGTCAAGATAACAGCCTCCATTTCACAAAAAAAGAAGTCTAAGTCGATGGGTATCTGTGTGCACTGAACACATGCACAACACACACACACACACACACACACACGCGCGCACACACACACGCGCACACACACACGCGCACACACACTCTACCTACAACCCTCACGCAGGATCGCTCAATGCAATTCCAATCCTTTAAGAGACACTCAATCAGATACCGAGGCTTATGTGGGATACGTATCCCCCCCATATGAACCCACGTAAGCCCCCTCCCAGCCAATAGCTCTGGACAGCACGCACGGATGAGGAGAGCAAACGGAGATGGCCAGTCTGTGGTCTCAGACTCCGCCAGAGGAGCGCAAGCATCGCGCAAAAGCTCTGCTCAAGTGTTGTGCTCTAAGACACAAGAATAAATGTATTGGGTGGATTCCACTCACTACAATTCAAACAAGGCTTGGCACTCTCTGTGTGTGTGTGTCTGTGCCGGTGTCTGGGTGTGTGTGTGTGTGTACGGAGAATGCTGAACGAGAGGAATATTATATTTAATGTATTCAATAGTTCTTTCTATATGAAGACAGCTTAACTTCTTGATAAAGTACTCAGGAACGGCGCTAAAAAGAAATAAATGGTTACGGTGCCTCTAGGTTACAGCAGTTGGTCACTGTCATCCCTTTCCTCCTTATAAACACGCATTACACTTTCATGTATTCATGTCGGACTCAGCCAGAAAGTTCCAGAACGTCAAGCTGTCTCCGGAGTGGAGTGGACAGCGGTGAAGGGGGCGTCGGAGCGATGAGAGAAGAGGTGTGTGTGCGCGCGTGTGTGTGTGCGCGTGTGTGTGTGTAGGGTGGGGAGGGTTGCTGGATGTTTGGGGACTGTGAAACTTCAGAGACAGCGATTTCTGACCGCGGGTGCTCTCGAGACGGTCTGGTGACAGACACGGGCAGAGCGGGGGGAAGATGGCGTTTGGGAGTGACAGCGTGCCACACAGCAGGGAGTCCGACACGTGCCCAGCCACCCACACACACACCCCCGCTGAGACTTCGCAGATTTACAACCCGCACACCGAAAATAAGAATCACTCAAGACGCCATGCAGATGGAGTACAGCAGAGCGGGGCTGACAAGTCACAGAGTGGGGGGAATGGGAGCGCTGCTTCCAGGGGAAACAGAGGAGAGAGAGGAGAGAGGGGAGGAGGGGAGAGGAGGAGGGAAGAAGAGAGGAGAGAGGAGAGAGGAGAGAGGAGAGGAGAGGAGAGGACAGAAAACAGCACATTCTCAGATGTGCAAAGCAGCACTATGTTTGTGAATGGCGCTACATAATTCATAAATCAGTAAATACAAAGATACTAGATAATACAAACATAATTCTGTACAATCCTCAGTCAAGGCAATAATATAAATTCTAACTATAATAAGAATAATAGTCATCACCGTCATTATTTTCTTCACCACCCTCCTCATGCTCCTCCTCTTGTGTCCATGTCTACCTGATCAAAGTCTGGGAGTCTTGAGAGAGACTCAACAAGTGTTGTTTACAGTTTTAAAAACAAAACAAAACAAAAAAATACTGTTTCAAGTGTTTTTTTTTGCTTCAGGCCTGGAATAAAGGGATAGCTATGATCCTAATCATTACACTAACGACCACTCCACATAGCTTATGCCCATCTTACCAATGGCCTCATCCAAATCCAGGACTCCTACCCCTCATTCTCACGGCTGGGGAATCAAACTAGACTAGAAATCAGACAAGAACCTGATCCATTTTTTTGTGTTTCATATTCCTGCAATCCTCTGGTTGAATTCTAATGAAGACAATGAGAAATCAACATATATGGTAATCCACATTTATACCATGGTATATGGTATCATAACATTGCTAAATCAAGGGCCTAACACGTTTGCACAGTACTCTAAATATATTAAATAAATTCATTATAAATGCATAGAGATAAATGAGTGCGACAATAGCCTGGCACTCGTCACTTCACTTTAACTTGTATATATTTACTTCTACAATGTATCTAATGTTTTGGCATATTTCTACATTTAAATCTAAATATCTGACCTCTTAAAGACTTTCAGACCCAGAATTTCAGACTTTCAGAATTCAGACCCAATTGCATTACGAAGTTTGTTTAGCAAAAACAAACGGCAAATCCCTTCTGCCCAATGGCCCTGGAAACGTTACGAATGGGATTAATGAAATCTCGCTCTCTCTCTCTTTTTTTTTTTTTTCCCCAGGGCAGATCCGCCATGGCTAGATTACTGCTGGAACCAATAGGCAGGAAGGAAACAGAGAGGTTAGGCATGAGAGGGTAGGAAAAACATGCATTAAGAGGACTAGGAAAGCGTAGGGATGCGAACCACGACAGAGTATGATAGATACTTATGAACCGAGTACAAGATGGAGGGAGAGAGGGAGGGAGAGAGAGAGGGAGGGAGGGAGAGAGAGAGAGAGAGAAGAACGGGGCGTGGGAGGTAGGTGCTAAGGCTTAAGCTTGTACGCTAGAGATGAGACCACAGTGCCCTCTAAAGACTGAAGCAGAAGTCTTCACTCTCTTCTTCCACCGCCTCACTCGCTTCACCTTGTTGCTCTGAATGCCTATAGCGTCTGCTGGATCAGGTGACCAAGGGCAACGCAGGCACCGACATCGCAGAGTCTCCAAAGGCCTCCGTTTCAGGAGGAGCCGAAGCAGACGCCGAGCGAATCAGAGGAATCGAGAGAGATTGCGTTCACGTTGGGACTCACCCGTTTAGCCAGAGCAGCGTGCTTTTACACTGCACAAGCCCTGCTGGGCGCACAGCTCACCTCGCTATTGCAGCGCACACACAGAGCCGTTTCTCTCTCTCACACACACACACACACACACACACAGAGTCAGACATACACATATGCACGCACACACACACAAAAAATACACTCTGCAGTGGCGTGTCTGCATCACTGTAGTGATTTGAAGAGCTCCACTGGAGGGGATCTATAATTCATGGGCACTCCTGCAGACTCTTCCTGTTGCCCTTCCCCTACCTGTCACCTGTGTGTGTGTGTGTGTGTGTGTGTGTGTGTGTGTTTCTCTTTCATACACGTATGGGTACGTACACACACACACACACACACACACACACACACACACACACACATATATATACATACACACACACACACACACACACACACATTCCCAACACCTCCAGCACCTCCAGCAGATGTCTGTTCAGTCAGGCGTGGAAGGGCGTGGCGAGTAACCACTAGGGGTCGCGTCCGTAACACAAGCCCCCTCACTCCCTCTCCCATCACCTTTAAACAGCATTTTTAATGAAACTAGAGGGCGCTTTAGCTTCCTCAACCAACCCCTCTACACACACACACACACACACACACACACACACACACACACACACATTCTGTTTCATCCTTCAAGGTGTGAGTGAGGCAGTGAGATGGAAATAGATAGATGGATGGAAGAGAGAGATGCAGAAAGAAAGATGGAGAGAGAGAGAGAGAGAGAAGTAAGTAGAAAGTAGGAGGAGAGTGAGAGAAAGATGCAAAATGCTTGCTAATGAAGAGCGAGCGTTGAGGGGGTGCCTACACCCCACTGAGCAAGTCAGGGAGACGGGAAAAGCTCTGCCTATGATCACAGAGAAAGTGAGTTAGCGAGCAAGAGTTTGCGTATGTGTGTGTGTGTGTGTGTGTGTGTGTGTGTGTGTGTGTGTGTGCCTGTACGCCTGCCTGTGTGTGTGTGTGTGTGTGTGTGTGCCTGCACGCCTGTCTGTGTGTGTGTGTGTGTGTGTGTGTGTGTGTGTGTGTGTGTGTGTGTATCGTGCTCCGGCATGCAGCTACAGGAGGCCTACGCTTCAGGACCGACAGCAGGGGATCCTGGGAAGTAAACGAGGATAAAAAAACAGAAAAGATGTTTTAAAGAGCGCGAGCGCGGTGGTGACGGAGGCATGATAGATGGAGGAACTGAAGGACGGAAATGAAGGAAGATGGGAATTGGACGGATGGATGAGGAGAAAAAAGCAGGGGACAAAAAAAAACATCTCATGGCTTCCTTGCAGGAGAGCCTCATGTTCTCTCTCTGTGTGTGTGTGTGTGTGTGTGTGTGTGTGTGTGTGTGTGTGTGTGTGTGTGTGTGTGTGTGGGAGAGAGCCCCCTGATGAGCCTTTCAGTGTGTCCCGGTTTTCCTTGCGAAGTACACAAGAGAAAGACCACACAATTCCCAGAGTGCGCTCTCTCTCTCTCTCTCTCTCTCTCTCTCTCTCTCTCTCACACTCACACACACTCACACACACACACACACACACTCACACACTCATACACTCATACACTCATACACTCACACAAAGAAAATGACATGCAGAGAGCACCTCACACACAGTGTGCTACCTGTACTAACAGCACGACAGCATTTAACCAAAAGAATCACTTCACTACTGTGAAGGAGCGAAAGGGCACAACATGGAGGTGTGTGTGCACATATGTGTGTGTGTGTTTGTGTGTGCGCACATATGTGTGTGTGTGTGTGTGTGTGCGCACGCACAAGTGACTGATTTAGAGTGTGTGTGTTTATAGATAGGTGCAACAACATTGTAAGAAATGAATGCATTCCTACGCGTGTGAGTGAAGGAATTTGGGCACAAAAAGAGCATTTTTTGTCCAATTTGTTGGGAATGTTCAACTGCACAGGTTCTGATTGAGTGTGTGTTCCTGTCCTTTCATCCTGGGCGCGGCGGCATCACCTCTCCTCACCTGCTTGGATGATGAGCTTGGCGCACTCGTTGCAGGGGAACAGGGCCACGTAGATGGTGCAGCCCTTCACATCTGAGGAGTTCTTGTTCATGATGGCATTCAGCTCGGCGTGGCACACTGCAACCCAGAGGATGGAGAGGAACAGCCGTTATCACACACACACACAAGAATGTATGTACTGGGAAATGGACAAGCGCGCGCACGCACGCACGCACGCACGCACGCACGCACGCACGCACGCACGCACGCGCGCGCGCCTTTTCCGGTCATGGCAGAGTTGAAGCAGGTAGAGTGTCAGGCAGTTGTTGTGAACAGATGTCGGCTCTTCACTGCATCAGCCACTGGTGCCCGTCTAATCAGTCAGCGCGCACGTTAATTACGCTAAATGAATTAGCCCATCAGAGATGGCAGCACACCGCGTGCCCACTGCAGCGCCCGCGCACGGATGCCCACCACACACACACCTCCCATCTCGCCTTGGCACAGCCACCAAGCACGGGATAGAAGAACGGGGGAAGGAGAGGGGGAGAGGGAGAGAGAAAGAGAGAGATAGAGAGAAAGAGTGAGAGATAGATGAGAGTGAATGAGTGAGAGAGGGGGAGAGAGAGAGAGAGAGAGACACTGAGACAGAGAGAGAGGGAGAGAGAGGGAGTGAGAAGATGAACGTGAGAGTGGAGAGAAATCCCTAATGGCGGCGTGAAGAATGAATAGAATAGAATCTTCAATCCACTCATGAGGAAATTCATCTGATGACGTAGCTTTGACTGACAGGTGTGACTGGATCAGAAGATACAGGGACACATTGGCTACAGTGAAGGGAGAAGGGGAGAAGGAGAGAAGGAGAGGGTGAGAGGGAGAGCAGGAGAGAGCGAGAGAGGGAGAGCACGAGAGAGCGAAAAAGGAAAAGGGGAAAAGGGGGAAAGGGGGAAAGGGGGAGAGAGGGAAAGAGGGAAAGAAGGAGAGAGGGAGAGAAACACGTGCGCACACACACCCTCCCAGTGACGCATACTAATAACATTCATTAGCCAAAAAGCAGGCGCTTAGCGATGGCGTCTCATGTTGCGATGCCTCGCGCTAACAAATGAGCGCGGCGCTAATTTCCCTCTGCAGGCTAATGCTTCTCGCAAAGTTCATCTCAAGTTGAAAAAGTAACAAGTGCCATTTGCCACACAGGCACTGCACGGTGCAAAGTCCTCTCCAAAAAAAAAAAAAAAAAAGGGTATCAAATCCTTTTAGACTTGTTTAACTCAATCACCACTGCATTTCATATCGAAGGTTCAGATATTCATATTATCAAAAACATACATATTTATTGTGACGAATAAAGTGGTAATTCCACGTCTCTCTTTTACAGGTATTAAGATGATGGCACTCAGTCATAAAGAGCAATCCAGCCGTTCCGCAAGAGCACTTCAGGACACAATGCGGGGCTAACTAGGTTACGACGGCGGCTGACCGTAATTGTGCATTAGACCCAATTATTATTCCGCTTTCAAGAGGAGCTGCTCGCAGCCACTCGGAAGGGGGCAGGCTCTGATCGTCTCCCCACCCCACCTCCCCTCTGGCCGCCCGACTGCGCCGCCGCTCGTGCCATATGGGGCCCCGGTATCGATGGCGGCGCTCGTCTGCGCGGCTCTGCTGTCGCGGGGTTAGCGAGAGTCTAGGGCGCATCATTAGAGCCAACCCAGAGATGCCCCATTTGTCCTCTTGTTATGGTTTTCCCCATGGGGGAGTGACAAGGACAGGCAAGCAACCCCTGCCGCTGACAGATACTAAGTATACCATTATGGCTTTAATGAGAGAAGAGATGGGGGTACACAACACAGGGCGACTGAGTTGGGGAGCAAGAGAGAGAGAGAGAGAGTGAATGAAAGAGGGAGAGGGAGGGAGAATGAGAATGAGTGGGAGGGAGAGGGAATGAGAAAGAGAAAGAGAGAGAAAGAGAAAGAGAGCGAGAGAGAGAGACAGACAGACAGACAGACAGACAGACAGAGAGAGTGTGTGTGTGTGTTTGCAGGATGTAACTATGTACTGTCTCCACTAACAGCGTGAGAGGAATTTTCAGCTTGGCGGAAAAACTGCCGGCAAAACACAACATGGGAAATTTATTCCATCTGTGAAAACATTAACTTGTCGTTTGAAAGGGGGAAAAATGGTTGAGGCGGGAGGAGGCCAGAAAGAGAGGAAGAGAAATTCTGAGAGAGAGGGAGAGAGAAAATGGATGAAACTTAAGTTTTCCTCAAAACTAAATCCCAAATTAGTCTGCAGGGGAAGAACACCCCCCTCCCCTCCCTTCACCCCCCCCACACACACTTCTTCCTGTAATGAAAAGTGAAGACTAGCTGTGCCGGAGACAAAGCCTTGTCCATCGCCCCGCTGATCAACATTAATCTGCCAAAAGTGGGGTTTTTTGGAATCCTTTGTTCTTGGAATACAAACGCCTCAGCATTACCCACCAACATAATCATCCTTCTTCAAAAAAAAGAGAAAAAAAAAAACACTTAAAAAAAAAAAAACACCGCCGCCATACCAAACAACTGCACTTCGATTTTCTCTTTTTTTGACACAAAACAACAAAAAAAAAAGGGTGGGGGAGAGAAAAATGAGTAACTTTTCCCTTCCAGACTGCAAGCTATTAATTTTCCGCCAGCCATCAATCCAGCATGATTAATAAAAGCTGCAACAAAACGGCAAAACACAGCGAGAGAGACGGGGGGGTTGGGGGGGGGGTATGGCGGGGCAGCGGTATGCGATTGGAACGCCGCGCGTCCACCTGCGGCCAATTACACGCGCACGAGCGGCGCGGCTGCATGGAATCCGCACGGCTGTTCTCTGTGTCGCGACTAAGCCAAGGCCACAGCTATGCACTACTCCCAACTGGAGGCTGGGTGTCTCTTTTCCTCTTAAACTACAGCCTTTGCATGTGTGTGTGTGTGTGTGTGTGTGTGTGTGTGTGTGTGCGCATGTGTGTGTGCATGTGTGTGTGCATGTGTGTGTGCATGTGTGCGTGCGTGCGTGTCCAGAGACTTTCTAATTAGCTTAATTTGTGAAAGGTTCTAGAAAAATATAGACAACCGTTATCACACATCACTGTATCGCAAATACTGCTGCTGTATTCGCTGCAGTCAAGGTCATGTCTTTTTTACATTTCTTTATTACCACATTAATCACATTCCCAAGTATCACTAACATACCGTAGATTCTTATAAAGTTGAATGTAGATTCTTAAAGGAGTCGTGATTGTTGAATATGTCTAATATACAGTAGATTGCTATGGAGTCTTCAGATGTGTCTTTGGCATAAAGATTGTCTGAGCAGGTTTCCGTGGCCTTCTACTTCTCATAAACAAGATGAAAGCAGCGGAGCTACCTTTGTGGCAGTGTTTCACAGCATCAGATTTCAAGCCAAGATGGCTTCAAATTACAGAAGTGCCAGTCTTTTCTGTGAGTCGCATATCCTTGATATGTTGTTTTTGTTCCACTTACATCCTCATGAGTACTCATTAGGCTGAGTGGCTGTCCACTGTTTAAAGCTAAGCAAAGTTTCATCTATCAAAACGCATTGCTGTGATGGGCAGGCCAACTGACGGTTATATATAGTTGAAATCACTGGCATTTCACATCATTTTAACAAAAAAAAGAAGAAGAAGAAAAAAAGAGAGTTGCTTGGAGCAATGAAGCTGCACTAAAACTATCAATAGCACGTCACGTCAAAAAGCCAAAATGAAAATGTCAATATTGATGAACGGTTCTCATAGCGTCGTGCACTACCGTTGCCTTTGTCCAGCACCTCTTGCCGTGGCTTTGACCTGGCAGAGCGCGGCTGCCTGCTGAAGGTCAAATGTATCAGAGGACGTGGGGGCGCTTTTAAAGCGCTCAGAGGAGCTAGGAGCGGTGTGCTCTCATGTCAGCATGGGCAGAAATGCCCCAGCATTCACAAGTGGAGCCACAGAGGGCCTGAATACATAAGAGCTACCGAACAGAACGGCCTGAGTCTTCCGTGTGTGTGTGTGTGTGTGTGTGTGTGTGTGCATATATGTGTAAGAGTGGGAGAGAGAAACGGAGACAGAGAGAGAGAGAGAGAGAGAGAGGGAGAGAGAGAGAGAGAGAGAGAGAGAGAGAAAGAAAGAAAGAGAGACAGAGAATGTGTGTGTGTGTGTGTGTGTGTGTGTGTGTGTGTGTGTGTTGCTCTTGTTAGCGCAGACAGATGGCCAGTGAGGTGCACTCTGTCCTTCTCAGCACCGGCCAGCTAATGAGACAGACCCTGCACGAGACAGAGAGACGAGGACAGCAAGCCTCACACTGCCCACAGAGCAGAAGGTGAAGGAGAGCGCGCGTGTGCACACACACACACACACACACACACACACACACACGCACGCACACGCACGCCACACACACGCACACACACGCACACACACGCACACACACGCACACACACACGTAAGAAAAATACAGATCAATTTCACTAGTGGAAATCCACATGTCTATCATTGATATCCAGTTTCATTAATTGACAGTAGTAGTTAGCACCCTTCTACACACAGAACACAAAAAACAAGTTCTATAGCATCAAACAACTCTTCACAGAGAAATGGGGCAGAGCTGCAGCCATGATACAGCGACTTAACAGTATGATTCTATTCGGTCCGTCTGCGTTTGTGTGTGTGCGTGTGTGTGTGTGTGTCAGAAAGAGGGGTGGCTTTAGGGCAATCTGCGACGGCAGCCAGCCAGTTTTGGCGGCGGGCTGTGGGCAGCACCTGTGGCCCTTCATCTCAGACTGCACAGCCGCCCGTGACTAAACGCACGCACACGCACACACACACACACACACACACAGACGCACATACGCACGCTCGCACACACACACACAGCCCGTGCCCGTGACAAAACGCACACAACAGAACTCCCCGCGCACCCCCGCACA
>NC_084995.1:17825472-17860235 GCF_963854185.1 Sardina pilchardus | reverse complement strand
CCATCACTACAGCCACCAACATCCACCTCCACTACTACAGCCACCAACATCCACCTCCATTACTACAGCCACCAACATCCACCTCCACCACTACAGCCACCAACATCCACCTCCACTACCACAGCCACCAACATCCACCTCCATCACTACAGCCACCAACATCCACCTCCAACACTACAGCCACCAACATCCACCTCCAACACTACAGCCACCAACATCCACCTCCACTACTACAGCCACCAAAATCCACCTCCCTGAGAGGTGCTCGTCCATCACTACAGCCACAAACATCCACCTCCATTACACAGCCACCAACATCCACCTCCACTACTACAGCCACCTCCACTACTACAGCCACCAACATCCACTCCAGCTCCACTGGGCTTGTTGGGCACTACTAGAGCTGTCCTGCATCACCTACCAGTGTCTTCTTCTGCTACTTCTACTGCTGCTGCAGCTGGTAATCTTGCAACACCGATCACTCTACCTCAGGGAGCCAATCTCCTCCTCCATCAGTCACAACCTTCTGCCATGACAGCCTCACCTGCTAATCTGAGATCTTGCTAGCATCAGCATCAGCATCAGCACCAGCGCCAGCTTCAGGTCTGTCTCTTCACCCCGCAGCACGCCGCCCCAGAGCATCTGCACGTGGCATCAGCATTGTGGCACGGCTGCCATGCAACAGACGATGCCAAGATAAGATGAAGCGAGACGAGGGATTTGGGGAAACAGCATTGCTCGAGTTGAGAACATCCATTCATTCCATACACAGTGCCCTATACAATGAATGAGATTGCCATGATTCACTCTATTAGTGCACTACACAGTGAAGGAGTGGATTTGGTGTACTACTGTATGTACAGAATGAGTGGATTTAGTGCACTACACAGTGAAGGTGTGGATTTGGTGTAACATGTATGGAATGAGTGGATTTGGTGTAACATGTATGGAATGAATGGATTGGTGAATGAGTGGATCTGGTGTCCTATAGTGAATGAATGAATGTAGTGTACTATGTAGTGAATTTAGTGTAGTACGTAGTGAATTAGTGTACTATGTAGTGAATGAGCAGATTTAATGCACTATAGCGAATTAGTGAATGCAGTGCACTATATAGTGAATGAGTGGCTTTATAGTACTATGCAGTGAATGAATGGATTTAGTGTACGGTTGTAGTGAATGAGTGGGTTTAATGCAATATGTAGCAAATGAGTGAATGTAGTGCACTATATAGTGAATGAGTGGATTAAGTGTACTACGTAGTGAATGGGCAGATTTAATGCTCTATGTGGTGAACGAGTGGATGAGCGAAGAGGATGTTGTAAGTTCAGGGTCAGTTGGGGGGGGGGGGGGCGGAATCTGGCGAACGGCTCAGGCTCACGGAGCGGCACAGCTGTGCAAACCAGCAGGGGGCGGCAGTGGGGAGGTGTGTGTGTATGTGTGTGTGAGCTGGGTGGGTGGGTGAGGGGGCTTGTGCGCGGCAGGTGGGAGCTCACCGTATGGGCGCGCGCTCCGGGGGGGGCGTAGAGGTTGCAGTTCCCTGCTCGTACAGCTGCGCGGGCTATATTAAGCAGAAGCTCGCCATCCACTCACTCTCCCGCTCCTGCCAACATCTCGCCGCGCTGCGGAACTGGTCTCACAAAACTTGAGTGGCTAATTGCAGAGCAGGTGCGCCTCTTCTTTCCCTCACTTAAAGTGCTTAGGTATCCGCTGATTGATCGCAAACTGTGCTATGTGTGCAATTATCCACTCCAGCTACGTAGGCAAACGCATAACTGCATATGTAGGCTTACATACAACTGCTTCACAAAATCCAGAAATAAGCAACTGCTGTGTATCCAAGATGTTGATGAACAGGGTGCATACATTTATGCACGCCACTGTGTGGAATATTGATCCACTAGACCACAGCATCAACATACCTATACCTTAAATGATCCATACATTGGCTTATATTGATCACGTATAATATACGTAGGGACGGTGGTAGTGTAGTGGTTAAGGAGGAGGGCTCCGCGGACAATGGTTCTTGTAATATAATTGACATGAGTAAGCGGACATGTCGCTTTGGACAGAAGGATCTGTCAAATTGATAAATGTAAATAATGTAAATGTATGTACTTTGTCATGATAGAAGTCGGAGTTGCTACCCACCATAGGGATATTTGGTGTCCAGCCTGTCAGCTGCAGCACGTGCCCAGGGTAGCAGGTCATCGTTGCACCCGTTGGCATCCCGTTGTAGCCGATGCCCACAATCTTATTCTCCGGGTTCACAATGCAGGCCCCAACCTTGGACAGAAAGGAAAAACGTCGACGTGAGTCAGCTGAATTCAAGAGAAGGGGACGTTTCGGCAAAAAACAAAACCAGTGGCCACAAAAAAAAAGGCAGACAGGCAGGACGGTGAACTAGTCAACAGAAGACGTCCCTGCTCGCCACATCTCCAGCCGAGGAGACAGCAAAGAGCAGCGAGACTTCAGGCGCTCACAAAGACAGAAAGGAAGAGACTCCAGAGCAATAGAAGAACACAGGACAGGACAGGACAGGACAGGACAGGACAGGAGGGGGGGGGGGGGGGGGGGGGCGTTCTTCTTCTGCCAACTCAACTTCATTGTGAGTGACCCATCAGCGTGCTCGGTGTGGGCCGCCCAAACCAAATGAATGGACGTCACCGAGACGGACGCTGAGCTGGAGGCAGCCCACTTCACGGCCAACAAAAGCCGGCCCTTGATAGGAGCTCTTTTGAAACCTGCCTCCCGCTCCTATTCTTCCTCCCCACCATGCACGACTCCTGCCAAATTTGCATTGAGAGTTTCCACTGTGTGTAAATGGAGCACAGCAGTGGATTGAAAGTTTTGAATCGAGACTGTGTGTGTGTGTGTGTGTGTGTGTGTGTGTATGTACCTTTATGTGTTGGTAGGGGGGTAAGTTATTCAGGTTAGCCGATTTGGGGTTGTGCAAAGAAGCAGAAGACAATTCCAGCTGGGAGCAACTTCTAAGGGATGCCAATTAGAGGAAGCCAAATGGCGTTAAGAAGTTCCCCCCCCCCCAAAAAAATACAACGGTGTGTCTGAAATCAAACGCACGACGCCACTGATGTGGAATTGGCATGCCACGCGGGCGTCACGCCAAGGAGGAGCTCCGATAAAGCCACCTCACCTCATCTGCGCCAACCTGCCTCCATTAAAACAAAACAGAATCAAGAAATCTGCAGAAAAGATGAGAAAAGATTATCCAGAAAAAAAAAACCACATGACCATGTAATGATTTAACTTAACACTGAGCTTATAAAAACCTACGGTGACAAATGTGTACGCCCGTGCGCGCGCGCGAACGCACGAACATGCCGCACGCGCACACACACACACACACACACACACACCTTCACTCACTCACTCACTCACGCAGCTCTCTCTGTCGATCACATACACACAATTACAGATTTTTGGCGTAGAAGCGCCCATGCTTGGCCTTGGCATGTATCTAGCTCTGCAGCAGCAGCACTGTCATGCAACATCAAATAGCGGCGGAGGGCGCTGCTCCTCGGGGGGTCCGCTCCTTTGATCTGCGCTGTGCCAGAGTAGCGTGCTCGCTCTCTCTCTCTCTCTCTCTCGCCCTCTCTCTCTCTCTCCCCCTCTCTCTCTCTCTGCTTCACCCCTGGCTATCTCTGCCCAGCACCGAGCCCCTTCACCATCCCGGCGCCCGACCAGCGGGGAAGCGCGGCCGACACGCTGCTCTTGCTGCGCCCACGTCTCTCCTCCTCCTCCGCCGGCCAAGGCCGAGAGAGAGACGACTGGCACGGCCGAGAGATCACGCGTACGGACCGGAGTGCTCGCACTAAACAGCCATCTCTCACACACAGGCACACAGGCGCACACACACACACACACACACACACACACACGCCCTCTCCACGGCGTGCAGCATTAAGTGTTAGGACCGTGGTTATACCCTAACGATGACAGTGTGTGTGCTTACATTCATGTTCAAGTCACACATGCAGGCAAACACACACACACACACAAAAATCGCTTCTCATAAAAGGCACAGCGTGTTCTTGTGAGGAAAGTGAATCACTGTTGGTAGTTAACTTTCACTTGTTCCCGGCGCCCCTTACAGAGATGAGTATTTACTCAGACACAGAAGAGACGCGGAATGAAAAGCACCGGCGATCGGCAGCAGCGAGGGAGAGAGGGGGAGAGAGAGAGTCTCCTTCTCTCTAGTCGCGCGCAGGCAGGAGTTCAAAGGAAAAGCCCTCACCATGATACTCTCTCTGCTCATCTCTCAACTACCTCATTATCTACATACAATGAAAATACTCTGGCTACTGCGCACACAAACAAGACCAAAGAAATAAATAAAAAATTCTTCTGCCGCTACACGGAGTGCAAGTAGGGAAAAACACACCCTCTGCTTTATCCTTTCCTCCCTGTTTCTCTCTCTCTCTGCTGTCGTTTCTTCCTTATCTTTTGGTATATTTTTTCAAACTCCCCCCCATCCTGGCCTGATGTCTCCCCCAAACTCCCTGCAGCAGGTGTGGCTGGCAAGCTCCGGCAGAGGTGCATGCTGGGAGGGGTTGCGCAGGGTTAGTGGGACATGGGAAGCCCTGCTGTGCCCCACACAGTAGCCTGGCCCCTGGTTCTCCCACAAGGACACACTTATTGAGGGGTATGTGTGTGTGTGGGGAGGGGGGGGGGGCAGCAAGCCTACAGCCATACACACCCTCACACACACTTAGTATACATTGAGAAAATTAAAAAGAAAAAAATGCATCTGCACAATTTTCTTTGATGTGGAGTATCCTGGAGGAATGAGATGATGCAAGCCATAGTGTGAGAGCGATGCACCTACTGTATATACAGTAGAATGAATTACATCTACAACACACCATCCTGGCTGTGCACACCAGTGCAGCATTCTGTTGTGTTTTTTAAAGCACAATCAATTAAAAAGAGAAAATGGCAACATCTGAAAATATGACATAAACCCATAAAAAGCCATAAAAAAATACTCATCACATAGACACACACACAGTTTTTCTGCGTGCATTCTACTTCTCTACTGTTCCCAACTCAAGTCAACACAAGTCTTATCGCAAAGTTACAGAGTCATGTGTATCAAGTAAAGTAACTTTCACTGCAAAAAAAAAGAAATAAATCTGTTTCCAAGTCAATCAAACCTGACATGCAACGAAGAGGGCAGCCGCATGGACACAAACAACCACCAGCTGACAGGCCCAGCCATCCCCCCAATCCCCCCCCCCCCCCCCCCTCCATTGGCAGGACAGGGCCAGGTCTGGGTTGGGGCCCTACCGAGCCTGTTCAAAAGGCCCACCACAGAACTCCTGGGTGCTGGGGTCTCCGCCTCTGGCTCTTGGCCAACCCTGGACCGTGATGGGCCTGGCAGGCCGGTTAATTTTTCAGGCTTCATACTGAGGGGTGCAGGGAGAGAGAGGGCGGGCGTGCTGGGGAGAGGAAGGAGGGGCAGGCAGGGGGAAAAGTGGAAGGGGGGGGCAGGGGGGCAGGGGGGCAGGCGGGCAGGCGTGGTGGTGATGGGAATAGGGCTGGGGCTTTTGCATCAGCTCCCAGCTGGAGGTGCGAGAGGAAGAGTCTGAGATAGACTCACAGACAGACAGACACACACACACACACACACAGATCAAGATTGAGAGAGATAGAGCGAGACAGACATCCAAAGAGAAACTGACAGAAGATAAGCAGGAACAAAGACTGCAAGAGACAGAACTACGTGAATGGGAAAAGGGGAGAAAAAAAACATTAAAAAAGGAGTGAAGAGGAGAAAAGTTTTATGGAAAAGGGGATTATCAGAACAGGCGCAGAAGGGAGTGTGAGCGAGTGACAGATGGCTGGAGAGTTCGGTGGACTTCTAGGCAGCCGTACCTGAGAACTGGGGTCTTTGCTCCTCTGAGCAGACAGGAAAGCCACCGCCATGAAGTACTCGGGCCACTCCAGGTAGTCCTCCCTCTTCCCAATGGGCACGTCACTGGTCACAACAGGCATCTCGCTCTGCACCCTACACCAGAGAGAGGGAGAGAGAGGGAGAGAGAAGGAAAGAAAGAAGGAGGGAGAGAAAGAGAGAGGGAGAGAATGAAATCCAAAGTACTTAGGCCAATCCAGGTCCTCTCTCTTCCCAGTGGGCATATCGCTCTGAACCCAACGTCAAAGGGGAGGGAGAGAGAGAGAGAGAGAGGAAAAACATCCAGGGGAGACTGAGATCTGAGGTGTAAGGTGGACACAAGACAGTCAAACACATGCAGATGCAACAGAAGGACATTAAATGACATTAAAACCACAGTAAAAGCTACACGTAGAAGACACTAAGAAGAGAGAGACGGCAGATTAAAAGACTTTTTGGGAAGACCGAGAATTGGAAATGCCGCTGTGCTGGAGTGGGGACACAGGAGGACAAAGCACAGGAAAGGTAAGGGCAGGACAAGAAGGGGGGGGGGCAGTCTTTGGTCAAGATGAGGCTTTTCAAAACACAGCACACTCTCCCCCTCACTAAAATGAGTCCCAGCACTGCTGATTGCAGGGAAGCACATACTTCACCCGTCTGTGATTCTGCCGGCCACCTGAGCCACTTCTGAAGGAAGGAAAAGGCCCATTTTGGCAACGGAGATCAGATTGTCCATGGTAATTACAGTCTGAACCAAATGTGTGTGTGTGTGTGTGTATGTGTGTGTGTGTGTGTGTGTGTGTTCTGCAGTCCACGCATCCTCGGCAGCGCATCAGGTTTTTTTGAAAGGGGCATCATTATTTAGCGCGTCACCACGGAGCTGTGGGCCTTCATCCATCATTAGCGAGGTGACTGGCTCTGACACGGGACATGAATTCTGCAGCGCCCCGCCGCCACCGCCACCGCCACCGCCGCCGCCTTCTCGCTCCCCGCGGCAGGTCTGAGCTGGAGTCGCCGATTAAAGGCAAGCCACCTGCGACCAACGAGAGCCCGGACAGTCTGGCGCCACTGCCAGCCTCGCCAGTCCCCCCCCCCCCTCTCTTGCACCCCCCCTCCTCTGCCCCAGCTCCCCCCCAAAAACAGACGAGGCGTCCATGCAGCCATTTCATCCGCGGCTACCCTAGAGGCTGCGAGGGGAGACAAATCAAAGACCTGTGTGGGAGTGCGGGCCTCGTTAAGGCTTTGAAAACTCCACTGCCAGTCCGTCGTGGCTGGGCCTAGGGTGTGTTGAAGCGGCCTAATGGCATCACTTTGCTGCTTTAAACAGCAGCGCTGCCTTTGCGAAAATAAAAGGCTGCGGCTTCAAATGAGCGTTACGGAGGCGACCGGGGGTCCTCAGAGACGAGACGAGGCGAGAGACGATACAAAATGATCCGTGTGTAAATAGCCTATACTTGGAATGTTTGTGTAGGATCACAAGTTTACATCTGCGACATTTAAGACCAACTAGGCCTTCCACTGAGAATAGAAGTAGACAGATCTAAAGCAAACACTGACTAACAAATCTGCGATGTTGAAGAAATATTTCAGGAATTATTTCCACTATTGCCAGTCTGTTCACTAATATAACAATATGCACAACATATCTGCCATGTTGGTCCAGATTCCTACAAAAGATGATCATTAAACACTTAATACACAATAAAACTGTGCCATAAGTAGGCTGGCTGTTCATCCATCTAACAGAGCGGACCCCGCTTTGCAGTCTCGCCACGTGCGGGACGGAAACCCCTTTTGCCCGCCGTCCCTTTCAGGCCAATGCGCTGGCACCATCTGGCGCGGGAGCGGTGCACGGCCCATTATGTCTCGTCATGCCCACGGAAGCCTCTTAATGAGATGCGGGTGGGCGCATTAGTCCCAGGGCTGCCATTGGTCCAGGCTGAGATGGGCCCTGATTGCTAAAGTGGCAGTCCAGCTGGGGGGGATGAAGGCTGGGATAATGTGGCTCTGCACCTTCGGGGGCCACCACTTGAGGAATCGGCGGACGGATTTTTATTTATTTTTTTTAAATAAATTTTGGCGAGCCACACAGATTATCGCTCTTGCCAGCAGTCCGCCTGGTGCTTCAATATACGTCTCTTTCTTTGTGCTTTTGTTTTTGGCAGGCAGCCTCGGCTGGAGTGAAAGAAAATTACCTGCTTGTGATTAAAAAAAAAAAAAAAAAAAAGCAAGCAACCCTCACAGGTGTGCTGGGCTCACTTGAGAATTGCACAGGTGGACATTTTGCCAAGCAGAAAAGAGCAACAAACGTGAAAAAAGCAATGCTGGTGTGCCAAAGTCTGAAATGGTTCGCACTCACATTTAGCTCTGGCTGAAAACCTAAGATTAAGAACACGTGAATAGCATGCAAACATCTACAGCTATGACAATCCCATTGACAGAAATTACTGTCTCTCTAGAATGGTGCACCTTCCAGCTCTGTGGTGTTTGTGTGTGTGTGTGTGTGTGTGTGTGTGTGTGCGCGTGACCGCGTGTGTGTGTGTGTGTGTGTGTATGTGTGCGCGTGACCGTGTGTGTGTGTGTGTGTGTGTGCGCGTGACCGTGTGTGTGTGTGTGTGTGTGTGTGTGTGTGTGTCTCACGCCAAGCATTCTCAAAACAGAGATTGCGCTCCTCATTATTCAAATCTCGCTGTACTCACCGAGTCAGTCAGTCAGGAGGGCTTTTGAGTCTTGCTTAATTTCAGGCTCTCCAAAACAAATGTAATAATAACCAAACCATTTCCCTTGCCATATTCATTGTCAGCCACAGCGAGACACACACACATACACACTCAAGCTGAATGTACAAGAGGAGTTGGATGAGCACAGGCTGTGAGACAGACGGGGGCTAAAGGTTCCTCTTGGCGAGGCACAAGGAGGTTAAGGCTGCACTCTTGAGAGGCACCCTGGGGTGAAGTGGGCACCTCTTCATGCCCGTGTGGGTGGTGAAGAGGAGGCCAAGGGTGGCACTGTTCACACCTCTTCTCTGCCACCAAGGACCTTTCAGCGATGGTTTGAGTAGGCAGATGGGTAGGAAGCGCAGAGTTAGAGCTCCCTCCAGGCTGATATTTTTTGGTGTGTTGTGTGTTTTCTTCTTACCCTTTACCCCTTGATAAATGCGCCACTCTCACCTGAAGAGGTGGTTAAGCCTATTATAACGGATCCAAAAAAGCCCACCCGTGTGCACAACGACTGAATAATCAGTGATCCATACCCACGTTCTTTTAGGCAAGCCCCTCCACTCGGCGGCCATATTGCAAAACATTTTGGACACTTAACATGCAGAGCCCATTTCAGGCAGAATGGCACCTGCGCAAGACTTCACGAGGACAACAACCTTGCTCCAGCTGTGAGACCACACACATGGTAGGGGTATGGCATAATTTATACATGTCAACTTCTGAAGGCAGAAGGGGAGAAGTAAGTGTAGACGACTGCCATGTCTGCGTTATGAACTACCGGTAACCCCATACCTTGCTATGAGAGATTCTGTGAGAGTGCTGTGTCTACTCATTAGAACACCTCTGTCTATACTGTACAGTGAGATAAAGCACCACAATAGGTGGTGGTTTAGGTCTATCCAAAGATTATAATACATAGGCGAAGCAAGATACTGTAGTTCATGTCTATGGGTTCGATTCCTGTTTGCATGAAGAGGCATGTTGTCGACGTATGGCCATACACTTAAAATGAAACAGTCGCTGCCTCTGGTCTGCATAAAGGGAGATTTTGAGCTGACTTTTTGAGCTTCAATGTCTTAACCATGATGTTAAACTCAAATAGTCTAGTCCAGTTAAAGTTGCTCTAGCTAAACTGCAGATAGATTCTGCACATTCAACTTCGGGCTCAAAGTCTCAGAATACCACAACAGTATGGGTCACTGTGACTGTCAAGTTGTCATTTCACTACTATAAAGGACTCGAACTGTGATGTCCCGTGTTGTCCCTGAAAGTCTTGTAGGAGAAGGCTAAAGGATTGTAGGAAAACACTACTTACTGTTGGTAGGCTACTGTTTGACCAGATTGAAAGTGTTCAGCTTGTAATGAGCTGTCAGCTTATCAAGTGGTTCTTTAAAGACTAAAGAGCCGTTTCACGAAACAATATTGTGCTCTCTTCAAGCCAAGCCTGTCCATATCTGGCAATGTGACAGTGAAGCATATATTCCCCGTATTATGCAAGCGTACGCCAACAGGTTTAAGTTGTAATGCTTTAACAAACAAAAAACAAAAAACAAAACAAAACCTCCCCGAATCAACGAGTGAGGCAAGAAAAGATAGCATGCATGTTGCTGGCATCAGATGACATCTCTTCCTGGCGTGGGGAAAACGACGTGGAAGGCCAACTTACTCATAATTAAAGCAATGGCAGAGCATTTATCCGAAATCTATCACTCACCCAGATATTTCCGCTAAATTAATCTGCGTTACGTTATGTATGCCAACGTGACAGGACATATGTAGAACTGGGGCTCTGGCCAATAACAAATCACACTTCAAAGAACACCGGATAACAACCCTTCCTAAAACTGTGCTGTGCATTCGTGCTGTTTCTGGTTTGACGTTCTCTTAGATGTTGGAAAGAAATAGGCCACATGCGATTTACCCGTTTAAGGTTGTTGGCTCTCCATTCGTGTCTTCACTCATCGTTGGAAATTATTATTGTCAACTGTGGATGATACACGTGCGGAGTTCTGCCGTTCCTCTGATAAGGTTAGAAACAGGTTAGAAAGAGCAATCTTCAACTTCCGGGCAAATTTCGCGGGAAAGATGTTCGCGGGAGTGTCTTGATTTACGCGTAGGCTACGTCATTTACTCATTGGCCTACGAGGGTGCACATAGCTGTAACAGCTGTTACGCTACAGAACATTTTAGAAATTATATGGCCACACATCTGCGCTATTTTTTACAGTCTATGGCTTCATTACGAGGTTGGAAATACTGTAAAGCCTTAGCTGCATAACTATAAAAACCTGCGTTATAGCACACTATAATCTGGAAATTCATACTGACCATTTGATCTTGAAAAATACATTGACGAAAATACGTGGAAGTAATATAAACATAGACTTTGCAAGAGAAAGTAATCCACTCAGAGCAAACATCCTACAAACGGCAATACTCTCTTTGTCCACCACGTGGCAGTGAAGTGGTCTGTCGTCGTTAGACGTGTCATCAGCTCGGGATCAATAGGGCTACAATCTCAATTTATGCCATGATGTCTCTCTCTAACACAGTTCCTACCTCATATAGGCCTTCGTTTGGGCAAAACTCTCTGCTTCGGAATGAAGGATCGTGTGAAATCTTGTGGTTGCCAAACGCATTTAAAATAATAAGTCATCCAGAATGGACAAGCAAACAATGAAGCCAATTATTATTCAGTGGTTTTACTACAATACTGTAGGCGACTGGGGAGTAGGCCATACTAGGCTAATAAGATAGAATGAGCTAGGCCTAACACCTAGCCTATATGAACTCCTAGGGTGCATGTTAATGCAATAGGCTCTATCCATTTGAATATGGACAATAAGATAATATCCTCTTTATCACACTTCAGTTACTAAATGATGATAAGCGCTTCATTTTGCCTTTTGCTTTTTGCTGTTCCTAAAAACTTGTATTAGGCTATGGCTGTCATGGTCTCAGGTGGGATTTGTGCTATGATTTAGTTTTATTTTTATGCCACACACTTTTACTGATCTTGTTGTCTGTTGTCATTGTCTGTTTGTGTTTATTTTGGTATTTACATAGGGTTTTTTTAAAATACCTCACTGACACCAACATTTCCTTGTACAGTTTTCCTTCCATGACAAATAAGCTTTAACTTGACCAATCTGTTTTGCCACAAGAAACAACGAGATACAACTCGTATATAAACAGATTACTAAGAATGTTCTGTGCCATTGTGTAGCTGAAACGTTTAATGGCAAACAACTAGGCCTACTCAAAGGGGAGATGAGTCCACTGTAAGGAGACTATGTAACATTCTGCTTCAATTTTTGTATCTCCTCAAAACAACCTGGCTGTTCTCCTTAATAAAAGTGCTAGTTAACGCTCAGTTTTAGAAATGGAATATTTAAAAATGGAAATGAAAAAAAAGAAATGGCCAATTCCAGGCCAAATCTGTGGAACACAAGGAGGGGAGTGTGTGATGGACAAGATAACTGCTAAAACACTTCACAAAGCAAGATGAGCTGCTGAGATGCAGATGTAATTAAACCAGGTCGAAGACGTGGTGCATATGACAAAAATGACCTGAGATGACGTGATTTAACTACAAAAGTCCCATGAACCCCATATTGTGAATGGTAGATATTTCCATGCATTGTGATTCAATTAACTATGGATGACACAGTCAATTAACTATGGATAACACAAGCATGTTTAATTCTCTTTAAAAAAAAATGAAAAAAAGAATGAAACTCATTTGAACTTCAGTGCAGGCCAGCCTTGTGTGACCTTTGAGTGTTCTATCTGTGGCTACGGTTTTAAAAATATCCCCTTTCACAATGAGATGACAACCCTCGATGAGACAACAAGCACGCCGTTCCGCAGGAAAGACACCATTTAACAGGCCTCCAGCAACCATTCATCACAGGTGACAGGAAGAATGGGGCAAAGTAGAACTTTCCCATTTCTAAATTCAACTCCAGCTTGTTCAGCAGATGCAAGACAAAGGTGTGAAGTGTCCATCAACCACCAAATTGAGTCGGGAGACAGAAGAAAAGTCAGATGTTTACTGGAGATGTGTGAATGATTTATTTCATCTTGCTTTCTCAGCAGAAATAGAACTATGTGTGTGTGTGTGTGTGTGTGTGTGTGTGTGTGTGTGTGTGTGTATGAAAGAGAGAGAGAGAGAGAGAGAGAGAGAGAGAGAGAGAGAAAGATGAGCACTTTTTCTCAGTTTTGCCATTTTTCCAGTTGTGAGACTTTTCAATTGAAATATTGCTCTGCCTCCTGCCTCCCCGTTCTCTTAATACATGCAATGGGCCCTAGATCATCTCATAATTTCATTCTGCCTGAAACACACAGGGCGCGAGTTTGGCAGCGATACAGGCGGTGGGAAGCTATGTCACAGGGACTGAATGGGTGAGACCTCTCCAAGTGAAATTTAATAAACCAAAGTGTTCAATTCTGATCTATCTGTCTATCTTTTATTAATTAACTCATACCTGACTCAACCCACTTGTGTGGCTGACTTGGCCGCAGCTCTGACCACAGTGTGCATGCACCTAAAATACACTGTCAAACTTGCACCCACACCCACAACACAAGCCATCATTATTGGAATAACTGAGAGCAAAATGCAAAACACTTTTAAACAAATAAACATTGCAACAAGTACAATGCATTAATTCAAATAATGTACTTAAACCATCTGACCCAATGACCAATAATTGAGGATTAAAAAAAAAGGACTCATTCTTTATCATATCGGTGGATACATCTGACTGGCATGCTTGTCAAAGGTGGACAGCAAGTTATAAACGGTTTGATTAATTAGCCATAGTATTATTATTCAATTGTTGACTTCGCTCTCCTTCTCTCTGTATGTGCATCTCTCTCTCTCTCTCTCTGGTTGTGTATGATTATTATAGCCTATTGGGTAGCCTATAATACATGACAATGAAAAATCATTTGTTAAGCAAGATCTTTTGTTGTCTTTAAGTTTGTCCAGACGGTGTCTTTGGTCTTCTGATGCTATTCATCTTTATCACACAATGGAATTTATTGGTACCCTATTGCCTGGACTTTGCTCAGTTACATCTTTAGAAAAAACATCTGGAGCTAAATAATTCAGAGTTTGTTTTCACAGATAGGCCTAATATACTGTTTATGAATGGATTATTATAGCTTCAGTCATTATCACAAGACTATGACTGACTGGTTGTTATAGGCTAGTTTTTTCTTATGAGATGTGTCTTATTTTGTAAAGAATAAAGAACAAATGAAATACAGAAAGATAGACAGATAAGATAAAGAAAAGTTTTGCTACTAGCAAACTAATTTCATGGTGCTGTCTGACTTGAAGTTGATCGGGCCAGTGCAACAGGTTTTCTTGTCAACACAAATTTGCCACTGGTAATATCTTGAAGGGTTAATCCCGTGGAATGTAGCTCTGAGGAATGTGCATGCAAATAGATTTATGCTAATGATATGCTAATGAGTTGCTGGCTGGGAACGGACTCATGTCTGTCCAGACTGTTAGGAACTAAGATGGAGGACAGGGGAGGGCGAAATATGGATCTGGACGCAGTTTTGTAGCTTGCTGGAGGTTCTTTTTTATTTTCCGTACTTATGGCGGAACTTTTTGGAGCTGACAATGCCTAGAAAAGGGAATGGACAGTTGCCGTTACCGGACGGCTGGGAACAGGCGACGGATTACGACGGCAAAGTATTTTATATAGACCACAATACCAAGCAAACCAGCTGGATTGACCCTAGGGACAGGTAACGTTACGTACAACACTATTAGACTTTTCAAAGTTGACGAAGACGGTTCTTAAAGCACAGACTGGAAAGGGCAGTGATAAAGTGTTAGAAAGGAATGAGGAAATGTTTCCGAAGTTTCTTTTACATGCCAACTGCAGCTAAGTTACTTTAGCAAGTTGCCGACAACGTGCTAAAGAAGGCTAACGTTAACACAATATTCAGTTGCAGAACGTGCAAATGAGAATTTTGGTAACACTTTGTCGAAGTTGAGGTGTAGACGTTATCAGCTAGCTATTGTTCGTAACCCCAACTACATTTTAAAAATATCTCCGCAAACTAGAGCAACAAGAGCACAACATAGTTTACAGTTGCCTTGGGGCATGCACCGTGACTGCAATGGATTTTTGCCGTGGAAGTGCACAAAAGGGGGATTGTTCCCGTTAGGATTAGCGACGAACCCCACCATTCAGCTATTGGAAATATTAACACTCTTCCTAATATTTGTCTAACCAAATATATATTTAGCAAAGAAACCAGTGTGCGATGAAGTTTCACTGTGTGAGAAATGAGCCGTCACTGAAATATGATTTTGATAGGCGCCCTGACCCCCACCTCAACCGTAGCAAATACCAGTCCAGCCATGGTTTGTCACATCACTGACTGGTACTGCTGAAATAGCCTGTGGTGCGGAGGCCTGTCCGACATCGTTCAAGAAGTTGCAAAACTTCACTTCACTTAAGAATGTGTCAGAGAAACAAAATGACTATTGATCGTGAGTTTAAATAGACCCGCTTACATATGTCTAGGAAAGCGGATGCTTACTGACAAGATACTCGAGCTCAGCTGCTGTAAGGCCTCGTCGGAATAATGCTAGGCCTCGTCCTGTAGGAGGAAAAGTGTGACAGTAGCACAGTATAAACTGATTAGATTTTTCTGCATGTTGTGGAAGTGTTAAATTGATGTGAAGATAAGGGATGCTGTTAGATGCAGTTTGCACTTCAATCAGTAGTGAAAATGTTAAATGTGACTGTCTTAAATTCTTTATAGAATGCCACTGATGGTCTGATTTAAAATACAATGTTCCACTAAACCTTGTGTTCCTAAATCTATTGATGATCAAGTTGGAGTCAGAATATAATTAACTGATACAGCAAGACCGGCAGTAGAGACTGGAGTGGTCACTGATACACCTGATTAGCTGAATACACCTTCAGTAGGCCTGTGGATGCTGATTTCAATCAGGTGTACTTGGAGAATCGATAGATAGAAGATATGCAGGACAGGAGGTGAAAAGAGGAGCAGGATTGAGAACCCTGTGGATGAGTCTGCCTTGTTTTTATCAGATCTGTGTTGGACCCCTCTCCCTCTTGACTGGCAGATCTGTAGACAGCGTCTGCTAGACACCTGTTGCTGTGATCATTTTGTCCCAGTCCCAAAGAGCAGAAAGTCAAGGGGTTCTCTGTTCATCTCCCGGCAAAAAGTAACTGATCAAGTGCTTCTCAGGCATCTGCAAAAATAAAGTGCACTGTTTGGAGCACACAGATGCATTCACAGCCTTTGATTTACAGCCTTGCGATGACTGATGAGGCCATAGTGATGTTGAAACATTGGTCTGTTTGAACGTCAGGCTGCTGATTCATCCATGTGCTCCAGTAGGCTAATCTGTGATTTCTAGTGGTAGCAAGTTGTCTGTCCCTGTCTGTCAAAACAAACAGAAGATTCTCTCTTTTTATTGTGATTTCTGTGTCGTGTATCAAAGACTGAATGATATGGGATCACTTTTTCGTTGTTCTCGTGAAGTGCTGACATTTTGATGTATTAATGAGTGTGTTCTAGTTGTCTGGCAAAGACCGTTGCCTGGAGGTGCTTTTAATGCAGTCAGTCAATGTGTAAGGACAGCCAGACATTGTCCACGTCTTCATTTGGGCTGGACTTTCCTATACAGAATCTGTAGTAGTGGTGGTAGTGTATGGATGTGGGCATTGATAAGTGCTCTGACACGGTAAACATTGTGACGCTGATATGTGTACATTGCTTTTGTCTGAGAGTTACATTTAGCATGGTATTACTGCTAAGTCAACTTGGCATATTAGCAGGGCTACTTGTACACACCTGTTTGGTTAGCTTAAGGGTTCTTGTTGCAGATTATATTTCAAATATGGATGTCTTTTAACTGTGTTGCACACCGAATAAGAGTTTTAATCTGTCGGGTTTATGGGAGCATGGTACTGCACAGTACATTTACAGTACATGTGGCCTAAACTCTTATGGGGTGTTTCAGGTAGGGCATTTTTCAGCGCACTGGAACTATTTTGAAACAAGACAGCTCTGCAATATTCCGTGGGAAGCAAAGGGAGCTTATTGAGATGTCTTTTGTGTTGTCTTGTACAGTTTTATAATCAGGAACCTGCTGAGATATGGTACCCCCCTCTCTTTCTCACACACACACACACACACACACACACACACACACACATGCTCAAATGCACATGCTAGTTCTTCACTGTGTGGTGAAACTATGAGGGGGTCCCTGTGGTCAGAGGCCCCCTCCTCGCCCCTCGCTGTGTTTCCGACCTCGCCATGGCAACCCAGTGGCCCCATCGGTGTGTGTTTTCATGCAGGTGAAACGAGAGGAACGGGGATGAAGAGCGCAGACCAGACCAGTTCAGTCGGTTCTGACCCGGTGGGTCTGGTGCTCAGTGGGGGCGTGCGGCTGTCCGAGATGTTCCACATCCACTTGTGTGGGAGGATGGGGAACCAAAGTCTTCCTGACAGGCCCTCATGACCCATCTCAAACATAACTTAGTTTAACGTTCCTGAAAGGAGCCTTGGATGGGGGAGAGATAGCGAGAGATGAATGACGCTGAGGCGGATGAGGTTGTGTAGGAGTTTCAACCACAGTCTCAAGGAGTTTTGTCTAGTTGTGGAATGAGGAGTGAGTGAGTGAGTGTCTGTCTATGTCTGTGTCAGATGGATAATATTTATTACGAAATGGGCCTAGATGTTGTTTTTTTGTTATTCTGGGAAAAGGACACACTGGTTGAGGTTGAGAGTACATTTGCATGGTAAGATGTGGAACTTTAGAAATGTGTGGGTGGTCATGTGTCCGTGTGTCCATGTGTACGTGCAGGCCTATGTTTGTGTGTGTGTGTGAGTGTATGTGAGCGTGTGTGCACACGTGTGTGTGTGTGTGTGTGTGTGTGCGTGCCCGTGCGTGCATGTGTATCCTTGAGTGTTTGTGTGTGTGTGTATCTGTGTGTGTGTGTGTGGACTGTTAGAGGAGGTATTAGTTAAATCTGGGCCAGCGGAGGCTCAGAGGCAGGCACAGGAATGTGCGGTCCGGAGGTGGAGCCTCTGAGCCCCCAACACACACACACACACACACACACACACACACGCACACACACACACACGCACGCACAATCCCCTCTGTAAGGAAGTGTAGCACTCTGAAGAAGTGGGGGGGCTGGGGGGTATTGGTATTTGCCCTTGGCCAGCCAGATGATAGTTTTGACGGATAGGCATGTAATGTTTATTTTGCTCCAAGTGAAATAGGTGAGGAGGAGGTGCCCAGTTTTCATTCACATTTCGATACATTGTGTTCTACTCTGAGCTGGTCTAGTATACTGTAGGTGTGACACAGACTGAAACCCAGTCAAATTAAAGGGCTGGTCAGTGTGGTGGAAGTGCCACATTTGTTGCCAATCAGAGCTTTATGTTTGTTTTCTCCTACGGATTTAATCATATGGACAATTTGACTGCTCCAACACGTTTGCCTTGATCTAGTCTAATGGTCTTGGGTTCAGATTCGCAACTGAAGTATTTTTGAGTTCTCTTACGATATCATGTCAGTAAAGTTAATATTGCGTACACAATATTTGAGCTGCTTTGCGCTGTCGCTGTTGTTTTAACCGACTGTAATTTGTATATGAATACACCACAACCAGATGCAAAAGTGTGAGTGAAGTCAAATAGCAGGCACTTTCCAATGGTGCTGTATTTAGCCTAAAGATTAGTTGGAGTTGAAAAGCATACTATAACGGCAGATAAACACTTCATCATGAAATAAACAAATAAGTCTTTAGTGTATTCTTTACAAAAGCAAAGAAACATTGCTCTCATATTGTTAGCTTCATGAAATATGATAATAGTCACCTTAGAGAAGCAAAAGGGCCACAAAAGGGTCACAAATTCTCCACAACTATGTTCGATTTTAGGGACTTTGCGTCCTAACACCCCTTTATGTCCCCTGGCTATTCTAAAATCTCTGTAACCTACAACCTCCTTGGGCTTGTTACACACCTTTAGCAGACATTGAATCTCACTGCTTAACACCAGTGTACAATTATTCACTTGTCCCATGCTGTCTTCCAACTGCAGAAGACACATCCTCAGACAACCTCAATTTGCATTTTTCTGAAAATGCATTCAGTGATTTTGGCACCAACCAACCAATGGCTTAAAGTACTGAAACCTAGACTACTTGGATACACTGGAGCCGAGTGAGTGAGTGAGGAAGATGGTTTAGGTTCTCCACTTGCACAACACAGCTGTGAAAAACGTGTAGGAAGGCCTCAAGCCTGCTGCTGTAAAATAGTTTTCATCCCAACACATTGCTGTAGCTAACCTGTTCTATTTGATTGATTAGTAAACGATTCTAAGAGCTTTATTTAGAATCCCCCCCTCAGACAGCCTGTGTTAAGCTTTGAGAGTGAGGAGAACAGTGTTATGTTTGGAGAAAATGTGAAACAAGCTCTCGCATGCAATTTTGTTTAGGTGAAAAAAAGCAATCATTTTTATAATGGAGCCAAATGTTCATTGCAACCAGGTCACAGGCTTCCTGCTGTCTTGTTTCAGGTTAATAATACCCAGCTGAGTATCTCATTAATGAAACAATACTGACATAGAGAGAAGCCAGAGTTGCTGTCGCTGCCTGCACTCACAGACTTTACCTCACTTGCCCTTGAGTTTAGTTGTCTCTATGCCGGATGAACAATGAAGGTAGGAAGTGTGCTGCATGAAGTGCAATCATTCTGTTTCATCCCCAGGAGTAACCTCAACCTAAAATGCCCAAAGAACGTCCATAGATGTTGTGCGTTTAGAGAGAGCGACTGAGTCAGAGAGAGAGACCGAGTCAGAGAGACAGAGAAACAGACAGAGATTGCCGCAGGCTGGAAATTGAACCTGGGTCACTAAGACCCAAATGTGGTACGGTGCTGCCGCTTCTGTCATAGCTCCGCATGAATCTTTATGTCTTAACTTCATTTGACCCAAACAGTATCAATATGATAGGGGAGCCTTCCATGACAGTGAGGATAGATTCCAAGCTGCAGGCTGAGTTTCCCTTCAGGTAAGCTATGGCCTAAAGCACTCCTCGGTCATTTCCTGTCAAATCAGAGAAGGTGATTGTTGCTGCTGTCTCAGATTCAAACCTTGTCTGTTTCATCACTGGGTCCCAAAACCCAAGGCCTGTGAAACATCTGTCCAAATGTGTGCCTTCATATTTTTGTAGCCCTTGATATCATTTCAGTTTTAGCTACAACCTGTTGTTATTATAATGTTATTATATTATGTTGAAAAGTATCATGCATAGTCATCCCAAACCGATTTTTAATGCGCTTCAGAAGATTGTAAGTGAATTCCAAGTGATTCCACTTAGAATGTCTTAAGTTGAAAGGTCAAAATGCGCTTTTAAATGTTGGGTGGTAACTCCGATAGAACACAAGTACAACGTGTCGGGCACAGAATTTTGCACATAACTGCTGGACCGTGCAGGTAATGAGTATGCAGATCGGTCTCAAGAGTGAGGGTCACACAGGAGAGGTCAGCAGAGGAAACTCCGCCTGTAGGACACTCCACTTTCTACATTTGATTACATTCAATTTGATTGTTTTCAATACAACCCTACAACCCTGTGTTGACTTTTGACGCCACCACCTTAATTACAATTCAGTTCCATAAACGACTCAACAATATCTATTGTTTATCCAATGGCTATGGAATTTAGCGGACGCTTTTGTGTGAAGCGTCTGCCAGTTGACGTCTGACCGTGCACTTATGCAGAGGCCTTTACAGTTCTCCCTGTTTTAATTGTGCAACACTTCAGCCTTGTCAGAGCTGACTGTTTCAAATGTTGCGTGTTGACAAGGCATTTTTCAGTCATGACTATATTTCTAAGGTTGAGAAATGGCAATTTTTTAAAACATTTTTTGCCATGTTCACCTTTTTGCCTAAATATATTCCTTGAGCCATTGACTCATCTGGTCTTTGGCCTTTTGTGTAGGCCTACTTAGGTCTCATTTTTGCAATCCATCCTGCTAAGCTTCTGACGTGTTCATCTCGGTCATGCAAGATGCTTCCAACCACTTCCTCCTTGTTCTAATGTCGTCACCTCATGTCCAGCTGCTGATTGTGGTTTATGCTTTGTTAGCCTAACTCATTAAGAATGCCATTGAACAGTTCTGGGATGAGACTTGCGTCACAGAGGAGATGACTGTCCTTCAGAAACATTACCATAAGCATAATGGCAGAGGTTGCGGCTTTGTAATAGCTGCTTATCGGCGTTGCTTCCTCATTCCTGTGATCTTTGCTAGAGAGAGAGAGAGAGAGAGAGAGAGAGAGAGAGAGAGAGAGATAAAGAGAAAGAACGAGAGTATAGAGAGATGAAGCACTGGCCCCATTGTCATCCCAGATGACTGATAACGGCTGAAATTTATGACAGATTTATGGCTACTGCCATGTGGCCGGGCTCCTCAGCTGTAAAGATGCTCTTGTTCTTGCTGTCTTCCTGCTGTTCGCATCGGTTTTCACAGAACCTTTAGGGATCTCTGATCACATAAACCAAAAGAACCAGCCTTGAACCAGTGGTGGAAGTTCTAGGTGGAGGCTGGTTTGTGCTCAGGAGCCCTGGCCTGATGTGGCCTTTTTCAGGAAACAGCAGAACATTTTAAGTTGTTAGAAATCCTAGAGAGTAAACATGTGAGAACATAGTTACCAGCTATCTCTATCTGTTTCAGTAAGTGAGTGAGTGAGTGCATGAGTGAGTTTGTTTTAAATAACAGAGAGAGTCAGTGAATTTACGAATAAATAACCTCCCACACACCGTTTCCCAGGCCCTGTCTGTCCTTGGCGCATTGTGTGTGTGTGTGTGTGTGTGTGTGTGTGTGTGTGTGTGTGTGTGTGAGTGAGTGATATGTGCATCTGAAGCATTACTCACTTTTAACGCACAGGAAAGCAGACATTCCTGTGGTCCTTGGCAATGAAACCGCAGGCTTATCTAGCACTTCAGTCAATGAGGTAGCTGGTAGTCGCATACACTGCAGCAGGGCCTCGGTATAGTAGCCTCATGGCCGTCCTTTCAGTACCCACAGGGGAGCAGAAGCTGATGGTGGCAGCTTTTGCTAAACCAACCCTACTTGAAAGCATGCTCTTACCTTTGTTGGTGGCTTCCTTTGACTGAGGACTGCGGGAATCCCCAGTGGGTCTTCTGGACTTCACAAGAATTCCTCTGAATGTTCTCTCTAGGAGTGTAACAATAGTCAACTCAAGATTCTGTTCGATACATGGTGCAGGGCTCATAGTTTGATACACTCACGAATACAGACTATTCAAAACAGTTAAGACTGAGATGAGATCAAACTAGGATCTCAAAGAAAGTGAACGGTGAATTGCCATGGTATATGGTGACTCTGTAAAGCGGTGCGTTGTCTCTCGTTGTCTATGCGTCTCTCTCCTCAATTGCATTGAGATGGTGAATTGTCACACCCCACTTACCTGTTGAGGAGAGCATCTCCTCGGCTGGCAGGGAGTGTGCAGTGTTGGTCTTCATTTATTTGTAGTACGATGGAATATACTGTAAGCCAGTAGTAGTACTGCTCTTATAGGTTATTATCTTGTTTTAAAATTTGAGATGGAGTGTTGTTGGAGTGTAGCAAAACCTCTCCACAATGTCCGTTCTATTAACTGCGTGAAAACGTTATTCCTCCCACACATCATGAGGTCGCAAAAGGGGCAGCGTACAGATCAGATCCTTAAAGTTGCAAGATGAGAATCCAGCTCGGATGTCGAGTCTTTTGGGTACAGTACACACACACACACACACACCCGCACACCAGCACACACACACACACACACACACACACACACACGACACCTGTAAAAGGGGCTCTAGCTTCACACCTCCTCCAGGGTTGTCGTGGTTGTATCAGATCCCCCTCGCAGTCCTTGTGCTCTGTTTGCATTCCCATTCTGCTGAATGTGTCTGGCACAGGGCTGTGTGTATTGACGAGGACCTTGCGATACAGTACGCATCATGATACATAGGTCATCATACAATACATCACGATATATATTGCCCCTGGTTGGTGAGACCGTGTGCACAAGATTGCGATAATTGTGCAGCCCTAGTCAATGCACTTTTGAGCGTGGCCTGCTCCTTCCGAATTTCCTTAGAAATTCTTAGAGGGCTTCCAGTTAGAGAAAGATGAGTGCTGTGTGTTGAATTTGGCATAGTGTGTGTGTGTGTGTGTGTGGGTGTGTGGGGGGGGGGGGGGGGCAGATAATGTGTGTGTGAAGGAGAGAGATGTGAATAAAGACAGAAAGGGAGGGAACAGCACCTGCATTGCTTGGCCAGTGGAGCGCAGGAGTTGGGGGGGGCATTCACACAGCTCTTGGCCTGCTGTCAGAAATGCCAACGGTTGTGTGCAGTCCTAAGTACCTCAGCTTGTGCCGTTTGGCAGCTAGGGGGCATAACAAAAAGAAAAGAAGTCTACCCCCACCATCCCCACCCATCCACCCACCTCCCCAACTCCCCAACTCCCTAACTCCCACATTTAAAAATAAAAAAAAAAGAAGAAAAAAAAGGTCAGGGTAAGAGAACACTGCACTGCACAGAACATCCTCACCTGACTCGGGAAGGTTTGAGGTGATTGTGTTGTGCAGGAGTAGAACAGAGCGGTAATGAAGATGGTCTTGGCAGATAAGAGGCGTTAGCGAGCCCTGCATGGTAAACACTCCCCAAGCCCCCAGCTCGCTTTTCTCTCGTCTCGCCTTGCTCCCGACCTGCTCTTCGCCGATTTGTTATTTCTGCCTGATAATCAGTGATATCTCATCGCAAGGTTAGCGCAGGAAGGCAGGTCTGTGAGGGGAGGAAGACGGGAGGTGTGTGTGTGTGTGTGTGTGTGCGTGTGCGTGTGCGTGTGCGTGTGCGTGTGCGTGTGCGTGTGCGTGTGCGTGTGCGTGTGCGTGTGCCTGCGCGTGTGTGTGTTTGAGTGTTAGAGTTACAGTAGGTCCGTGTCTCATATGACCCAGCCCTAATTCACTATGCAGGCAGTGACATCAGAGGCGCTGGACTGTGTCACGGGATCTAAGGAATCTTAGGCCTCGGGTGCCTCCTGCATGCCGATTGGTCAGAGTCGGCGGTGTAGGTGCACTCAAGGAAATACTCTTGTGATGTTCAGAGGAACGGCTCAAATCCAACACACACACACACACACACACACACTCTCTCCCGCACATATGCTCTGTGATGAATGGAAGACCACTTAAAGATGCAAAATGGATGCTCTCTGCCTTCCCTAACACCCTTAAGTGTACAAAGGCTGCAAGTGTAGTGTAAAAGAAAGCTTATGAGCTGAACACTAAACTGATGTCTCTGTGCCAGTGTCTCTGTGCCATGATTGGTGGAGGTGGGCATGGAACCCTCTGTATCCTCTGAGGTTCTACCAGTGTACTGCACCAGATGGAAGGCACACACGCAACCACATGGCACTTCATGGCACTTCTGTTGACTTGCATTGTATTTAATAGAGGGACACCCATGGGTCAAAGTGATGTTACAAGAGCTTGGCTGATGCTAGCTGGTTTGCATGCTAGCTTCAGTCGATAACTAACTAATGTGATCTAGCTTTTTTGTGAAATTTCTGCACAGTGTCTTGCAAACGGCAAGTAACTGTATTGGAAACTTCCAATTGGCAGCCAGCAACATGTGTTTTCCATTTGGGCATGTTCACATGCAGTACCCTCGCAGATGAGAAGTGTGTTCAGAGAGCATGAACTCCTGTCAGCACAGTTTAAAGTGTGTGTGTGTGTGTGTGTGTGTCTGTGTGTGAGTGTGTGTGTGCGCGCACACGCGTGCATTGCACAGTGGTGCTGGATAGAGGGCTGTTGGCTGAGCCGGCCCCTCTGCATGCAGCCAACACTTCCTCATGTTTCTCCCACACACTCCATCCCCTCACGTCCCCATAGCAACCGGTGTCGACCTGTGCACTGGAGCAGAGGAAACTCTGGCCAGTGGCAGGAGACTTTCTTTCTTTCTTTCTTTTCCCTTTTGCTCCTCCTCTTTCATTCCTCTCTCCTCTTCTCTTCTGCTTTCTATCCCCTCTTTTCACTGTCACTCAGTTGCACTGTCCTCTCGCTTTTCTCATATTCCTTTCTTTTCTTTTCTTTGCCCTTTCTTTCTCTTTTTTTCTCTTTCTATCTCTCTCTTTTTTCTATCTATTTTCCTGCCTTCTTTCTTTCTTTCTGTCTCTCTTTTCTCTCTCTCTCTATCTCTCTTTTTATCTGTTTTTTCTATTTCTTTCTTTCTATCTTTGTATTTGTTTCTCTCTCTCTCTCTCTCTCTCCCTCTCCCTCTCCCTCTCTCTCTGCCCCAGATCTCAGTGAGGGTGTGAGGCTTGGAGAATAGCAGGCTGTGTCAGGCCATCTGCATTCCTGGGCTCTGCTGTCTGAGAGAGGACTCCAGAAAAGGGGAATTTATAGGCCTTAGCCGAGACACCCGGAGCACCGGCCCAAGCTGTTTATTTAAAAAAAAAAAAAGAAAGAAAAAAAAGAAGGAGAAGCAGAAGGGAAAAAAAATCAGCACATAGATAAAATTCCAGACGAGTCCTCTCTGCATTCTTTTACTTTCACCGTTTAATGGAGCTTAACCCATTTAATTAGGGCAAATTTGTATAAGTACGCCACAGACACAAAAGACCCCTCCACACACACACACACACACACACACACACACACACACACACACACACACACACACACACGCACACACACACACCAGTTCCCTCGGCTTCTTGTGTTGGCAGTGGTGGCTGAAAAAAAGAGTTGGATGGGAAGAAAGTAGGGCTGAAATAAAGGGAGTGATGTAAATCGTGGCTTTTGAAAGACACTGGCATCTGGGCGGGTGTGAATGACATTGTGAAGAGAGTGAGACTGAAGGAGGCGGAGAAAGGGAGAGGTTACGGAGGAGGGGGCCAGACAATGCTGTGCCCACTGTACCCATGGAGACTGGAGGGTGGTGTGGAGGGGTGTGTGTGTGTGTGTGTGTGTGTGTGTGTGTGTGTGTGTGTGTGTGTGTGTGTGTGTGTGTGTGTGTGTGTGTGTGTGTGTGTGTGTGTGTGTGTGTGTGTGTGTGTGTGTGTGTGTGTGTGTGTGTGTGTGTGTGTGTGTGTGTGTGTGTGTGTGTGTGTGTGTGTGTGTGTGTGTTGGGGGGCATGGAACCTTCTGTATCCTCTGAGGTTCACCAGAAGGAAGGGGCTTCCCAGCCTTACACACACACACACACCTCCTCACACACGCATGCATACTCCAGATTGAGGCTGTCCGATCATGGCAGAAATCCCACACGATTGAGTTCACGACTGAGTAAGGGTGCGATGTGGAGTTCTGTTGTCTTGGAGCTATCTTGAATGCAGCCACATGCCACTTCCGCATTGCCTTGCATTGTATTTTAATACAGAGACACCCGTGGTGGAGCAAAGTGATGTTACAAGAGCTGGGCTGATGCTGGCTGGTTTGCATGCTAACTTCAGTTGATATCACACAACGCAACACAAATCATATGTGTGTTTTACTGTTGGAACGGTTGTCTCCTCATATTCCATTATATTTCAACGTCATTTTATGTTTCTAACTAAAAAAACAAATAGCACCTTTAACGTGATTATTTGTGAAGCGCTTCGCCCGTCCACCTTTTTTTCCCTCAGCACAGTGGTGCTTTTGTGTGCAGATGTGCAGAAACATGGTCAATGTAGGCCTTTATCACTTGTACAGGACTGAGCGGCGGTCATATATCTAGTTTTTGCATTGGGATAACATTGCAGAGCTGGAGTGTTTGGTGCTGTAGAGGAGAGGGATGAGAAGGATTTATATCACCACACAGAACAAGAGCGTCACGGCTAAATGGAATGCAGTGAAACAGTCGTTTTATCTTGATTGTTTTGCTCTCGTAGTCATTGGAAGCCAAAGCCGCGACTGGATAAAATTCAACTAATCACTCAGCCTACTTGTTGTGTCCTACAGCCCACCTCGCCCTAAATTCATTCAGCTCTGTATTCCAGGGATGTTTCAGAGAAGTTCTATTTTACTCATTTCATTGATTAGAATGCACACACACACACACACACACACACACGCCTACAGACACACACACACACTAAAGAATAGTCAGCATTGAAGAATCTACTGGGCCTACATTATAAACCGTGTATGCGTGTGTTCACACAGTCGTCAGTGGGTTTGTCAGGAGCCATGAGTGTTTGACATCATGGACACTCCTGTTCTCGGCACAGTTTGCCAAGTCGCTCTGTCTTTTGGCACATTTCAGAAGGACTCCTCTCTTCTGAGAGAATATGGGCATAGCCCAGGTCAGTCTGGGGCACCTCGCTGCTCTGTGTTTGTGGGGCTGATGACTTACTACTGGGTCATGCCTCCTGTCCTGCTCTCTCTGGAGTTAGTCTTATTCGAAGGGTCCTAAATAGGGGCTACTATGCCGATATTCTTTATGGTCTGTCTGGCCCACGTTATCAAGCTCAACAGACCAGCCCAGGGAGGAGACGCAACAAGGTCCCCTCCTCCCCAAATCTCTGTGTTGCATTTATCTTGGCGATTCAGACACGTTGACAATCTAACCCACAAAGTGGCTCGTGACCGCTCCACAATGATCGGCAAGGCGACGTGCGTAGCCGGATGGCATCAAAAGCCATTCATATCTTATCTCGGGCTCCGCTCAACACATGCTCTCATTGTATTTGCCAGCAATTTGCTGTGAGAGGGCAATAAAACTCTGTGTGTGTGTGAAGGAGAGCGATAAAGAGAAAGGGAGAGCATAAATTGAATCGTCACCGCTGTCAGTGACTTCTGTGTGTGTGTTTTGTTGACGGCCCGGTGGAGGGCTGTGCTGGGTTCGTGGGCCTTTTCCGATTTGGCCCGGTCAATGAGGGCTTGGCTCTCGCCACCGTGGTGGACCGTGCGGCGAGATCAAAAGCGGAGCATTGGCGCTGGCAGCAGTGCCCGGTCCGTGGCCCGCTTGTGAAATGTGCGGCGGACCTGTGGCACGCCGAGGCGAGGAGAGGCGTCCAGCTCACCCCGTGTCCTCTCTGACAGCCGACATCCGCTCCTTCACTCCCAGGGAAGCGTCCTGGCTCAGAGCTGATCAGCTCGCCGCCGTGTAGTGACTCAGGGTGTTGTGTTGCTATCAGTGTGTGTATGGCAGAGATTTACAGCATGTGGTTATTGCCTGTAACTCTGTGTGTGTGTGTGCCTGTGCGGTGGGAAGGTGAACGATGTTGACTTGTTATGCAGGCGGTGCCGCGAGGGCTGCCACTGGTATACACACACCTGATCAAAGCACTTGTTACCAACTACACATTAGCCCAAAACCAAAATCGAGGTTATACTGTAGCTGACAATAGCCAGGTGACGAGCCGAGAAGACATCTGTCCCCATAGTGAGGCTGCATAGCCTCTCTGTATTGACCCTCAGACTCTCAGGCTAAAAGTGGTTCCAAATTTTAGACGTGAAGTGGTTTCAGAGAGCAAGGGAGCAGGGCAGCAGGGCAGCAGGGCTAGGCTATTGATGAATGTCCGATGAAGGTCCTATCAAGGACCAGCCACTGCCTCTTTTGTCAGCGTGACTGCTGTGATCAGAGGGCTTAACCTGGCCGGGCGATGCTGGGAGACTTGGCAGAGGAGCTTGGGTGCAGACCGGTGTGGATGTGCTGTTTGTAGTTGGCCGTGATGTTAAGTTGTGTCTCTCTACTCTTCATTCATCCATTCAGTTGAAGGAATTTCTGCTCCGGTTCTGCTATAGGGGGGTTCAAAGTTCAACTGGTGGTCGGGTCTCAATGATGATTCATGATTCATGAAAAGGAGAGTTGGCAACAGTAAGAGAGAGAGAAGGATGAAGAGCTTTGTGTTTATTGTGCAATAGAATGCATCAATCCGTAGAGTAGGAGAAGGCGATAAGCTAATGGCGGAGCGAGAGACGGGTCAGAAGAAGAGGTTAGGAATTGTCTGTGCTGCTGGCTGTAGTGATTGTGCATTCCAGGCATACTCCTGTCTAATGTTTAACCTTTTACGGTGCAACCAGAGGGCCATACCACACTGACTGCCCGGCAGGAGTGTGTGTGTGTGTGTGTGTGTGCGTGCGTGCAGGCGTTAGTGTGTGTGTGTGTGTGTGTGTGTGCGTGTTTGCGGGTGTGTGTGCGTGCAGGCGCACCATAACACGTAGTATTTACCCCAGCAGTGTGCCACTGTTTGTCTACACACATTGATCTGTGTCATCCCTGCAGAGAGACAAGACTGGGTGTGTACCGTTTTCTTCTGGTGATATGGGATTTGTTTACATATGTTTATGAGTTGTCGACACACCCACACTCAAACACACAAAACACTCACTTCACATCACAGAGCTTGGTTTGTTGCAGAATTTGCTAATCTGCTAAGCACATGTTGTGCAAATTGAAAACCAACGTGGCAACTAATTGGGAGAGATTTTAAGTAAACAACACTCTTGTGCGCCGCTGTTTTTCTCGTTCTGCTTTGTGCTTGCACGTCTTCGCCTCATTTCTCCAAAGCATGCTGTGCTTGTACTCCTTTGGGGACTTTGAGCTTACCTCTGAACTCTGACCTTGCCTGTGAACTTTGACCCCACCCCACCATTAGGTGAATGCTACAGTGCTTGAGGCGTTACGGTCAGTATGCTGTTATGGAGACAGCCCTTGCCCTTGTCTTGACATTTATGACTCTTGCAAAGTCCATGTTCACTTCCCTTGCTTGGTCTGACACCTTGATCTCAAAATGACAGTGACATGCAGTCTTGACAGCTAATGAACCCTTTAACCTTCACAGATGGGGGGGGGGCGACGACTGTGTTAGATGCAAATATTCCCCCCACGGTCAGGGCAGTGTTTTGAGAGATGGAGATCTGAGGTTGGTGGTTGGAGGCCTTTCTCCTATTGGGGGACATTTCATTTTTTATGACTTATCATTCAATGCAAAATCTTTAAACACATAGCCTATCACACTGACCTGTCTAATGAGATGGCAGAAGCTGGTCCTCTTTTGCGAGGTTGCCAACGCTTATTGCTAATGACAGCCTGCGTAACATTGTCTCTGTCAGAATGCAGTCTTGTGAACACTGCTTGTCAGGCAACCGACCTTCGCCAAAGAGCGTTAAGTTTAATCCAAGCGCATTTGTCCTTGCAACTCATCAAGTTTAACATGTTTCGGGATTATGGTTATGACGCTAAATATTGCCCTTTCTCATCACTGCAAGAGCATCTCCACAGACTAAACACTGGCTTGCCTCTTTCTTGAACAAAAAATCATGGATCTTTTGCCATGATGCGTGTCAGAGATGTCCAGTAACCAAAGTATGCGTCCCAAAGTAGTTCATTGTGTGTGATGCAATCTCCCAGAAATGGTGACCGTCCTACTGTCAAAAGCGATCTGACACCTGGCGGTACTATTTTGAGTTATCTTCTTTTATTGTTCGGCTAAAAAGTGCTTTTGTTCAGCTGGGAGATGGAGCTTTGTAGGGCTGACGACGAGTAGATGAGATTTGAGTCGTTTTTCTCCATGTTCCTCATTGCTGACTGAGATTCGTTTTCATGGGTTGCCTTCCTCCCCCCCATGCCCTTCACTCTCTGGCTTTGCACAACCATTCACACACATGCACACACACACACACACACATTCTCTCTTTCACACACACGCTCACACGCTCGCACTCCTGCCTGGTACGGCATAGCTCCAACTGTAGACTTTGGCCACTCTGGTGCAGTAGAGGAATGTTGTTGTTGTTGATGTTGTTGATGGCGCTGGCTATTTGTTCTTTCAGGGCTTTCTTGGCTGGACATGTACTTTGTACAAAACAAAATAAAAAAAGAGTTAGAATGTGAAACTATCAGCGGATTAGATGCTGATCCTCCTTATGACATTTTACTGTAACATTTTGGCTGTTCTTTCTTTCTTTTTTCTCGCTCTCTCTTTCTTTCTTTCTTTACTTTTCAGTTCTCATACTTATGGGTCCCTTGGCCTTGGGCTCCTTGAGCATGTTCATCAGTCATTGTGTGTGTTGTGTGTGTGTCTATATATTTTTTATATATATATATATATATATATATATATATATATAAAAATATATATGTAAAATATCATATATATAATCTTCAGACTCTGACTATATTGGGTGTTGGCAAAGCAGTGAGAACATATGTGCAATATTAGGAGAAAAGCATTAAAGCATCTTTTCCCTCTGTCTCTCTCTCTCTCTCTCTCTCGCTCAGGATAACGAAGCCGCTGTCATTCGCTGACTGCGTGGGTGACGAGTTGCCATGGGGCTGGGAGGCGTCGTACGACCCCCAGGTGGGAACCTACTACATCGACCATATCAACAGTAAGTACAGCAAGCAAACGGAGCCGCCTGACACCACTGCACTGCACCACGACGGCACAGGTGTTCCCCTAATGGACTCCCGATCCCCTCATCCATCTGCCGCCCGCCACTGAGTTTTGGGAAACCAGCATTCAGTGCCCCGTGTCACACACACACACACACACACACACACACACACACACACACACACACACACACACACACACACTGCAACAGCCCTTTATCTCTCAGATGTCTGAAAGCAGTATGGTCGGGGTGATGGCAAGGTCATTAGATAGGCAAGTTGAGTTATTTCATGAATATAGCACAGTTTAAAACCTGTGGTTGAGTCTGCTTTGCACAGTAAAAGGAAAAACAGACAAAAAAAAAAAAAAAAAAAAAACCCAGAAAGTCCTGTATTTTACAGTCAGTGCAGGGAGGCTAGAATCGGTATTACATTATATTTCGATCACTCAGGTTTTCGTTAGGTGAATACCATATAGCATATTAGACAAAGTGTGGATAGTTTTTCTTTTGACTACATTTGTGCCCATATCCAGCACCTGTGGGAGTTATATAGGTGTGTGTGCGTACATTCCTACACTGCAGTAAAATATCTTGCTTTGCCAGACTTGGCCACCTGACCCAGGCACAGCCCAAAGCGACACTGATCAGAGATTGCATTACTGTCTAAACGTATGGCCTCTCTAAAATTATTAAGCTTTTTCGCATCACAGTTATTACATTTTAGTTGCCTTGCCTTTAAGTTTCAGCAGTTGGCTGGCTTGCCTCATATGAACTTGCATGTTAGCCATGCTGGCATTCTTTAAACCCAGTCATGAGATATGCGCAGGCATGTATGATTTGTGAAGCAGTGGAGGGATGTTGTTCCTGCTCCTGGACTGCTCCTTCCCAGTCGTTCTCCAGCAGCCATTTATCTCTTGGAGTCATGCTCAGTTTGGAGTCTGCGCCAGACTCTTCCACCGTCGACACATACATCGCCATGATCCCCGCGCGTGCTGATTTCGGAGGGTGCATCATGAAGTAAAGGCGATCGATTCCTCATAAGAGTGATGAATTGTAGGCAAGAAAGTCGAGACTATTTGCATTACTTTCTCCATTTGTTAACCCAGGTGTCTGCTGGCCTGCCTAAAGCTATATTGATCGCCTTATAAGGTAGAGTATTGAGCCGGGGGGAGGATGATGAATTGAAAGTTGGGTAAAACTTTAGGGTCAGTGTTTTTATAAACATTTATTATTCATTTATTTATTTGTTTGTTTGCTGAAGAAAAAGATGCTTGTTTGTGTCATCACCCGCTCCCCGGTTCCCTGGGAAAACTTTCTCCCGTATGTGTGCAGCAGTCATGAGACCCGACTATTTGCCTGCCTCCACAAACAAACAAGCAAACAAACTGAGGCTGCTTCCACACTTCTGCTAGCGCTTCTGGGGTGGCAGCGCCGATTCCTCTCATCGTTACCACTTCTAGGTGGTCTTCATGCATTTATTTATGATTGCCCATTTGAAGGTGCTGGTTGTTGGCTGCCATTCCTTGTCAGTAAAGAGAGAGAGAGAGACATAGATATTCTGTCATTTGTGTGTGTGTGTGTGTGTGTGTGTGTGTGTATGCATTCGTGTGTGCATGTCATGTGTAAAGGGAAGACTGAGTGACAGCACAGAGGGTGTCTCTTGGCTCTATGGGTCCTGTACCACTGGTGGTCTATTGCTCCGGTCCTCTCTCCTCTGATCTTGATGCCTAGAGGATGTCCCCTGGGTGTCACCCCCCCCCCCCCCCCCCCCCCCCCCCCACACACACACACACACACACACCTGGGCCCCTAGGGTGGTTGTGGTAAACCTGCTCTCTCTCCTTTTGATGTGTGTCAGATCTCTACCTCACACCCCTCTCTGCTGAGAAGAGTGGTTCTGTGACTGCAGAGCAGGCTCACCTTATACAAACAGCAACAGGCTGCTTATATTACCAGAGTGAAACAAGCAGGGCTGTGCTCCCGGGTCTGAGTCTGGGTCGGAGCCCCCCCAACCCCCCCACTCCCACTTACAGGGCTCCATATTGATACAACCTGTTCACTCCTGTGCTGCTGGCAGTGGCTGATATCGTACCGTATGATGTGCCCTAGAGTGAGTGTGGGGATCTGGTTCTCTTATGGAGTAACGATGTTTTTTTGCACTGCATGAAAGCTGCTGTGTCTTGGTGTGTACTTATCTGTGTTTGTTTGTTTGTTTGCTTCTTTGAGTGGGACTAGCAGGTAAACAGTGTCCGCTGTCAATCACAGTCTCACGCAGCAGGTGGAGCTCTGAAGACCGCTGGTACAGCTCCTAGGATTTGATTAGGGGTTTTTGAGTGTTTGCTGAAAGAGGTCTCTCCCTTAACTACAGCAACACATTTGATGTGCGTCATACAGCTATATGTGGGAGCGAGAGAGAGAAGGAGCGTTTCCATATCAGAGTGGCTGTTCTGAAATATAGCCCAGACTGCCAGTCCACCTGATCAGATAGAAAAAACTCTGGCTCTTTTATACAATCGTTTCAATTCACGTAATGTATATAATGCTATAGTGGCCTCTGATTTTGCCATCATGACGCCCTCCATCATTTAATCACATGCCTGTGGAGTGTTTGAGGGCCTCTGTCCCACCCTTCCCTCCTGCTGATTGACAGCCTAGTCACAGACACAGCGTGCAGCCAGCGACAGAGATTTACAGGCCTGCTACACCAGGCATTTAACTCAACAACCATTCTGTTCGCGGAGCATATGCTGCAACAATCACCTTCCATTATAATCAATGGAACTGGCTGCAGCAGACGCGATGGCGGCTCGTACGTTTGAAACAAAATGAGACCAATCTTCTAAAACTACTTTTATGCTCCGAGGATGGAGCGCTGCAATTGTGCACCTGGCTGTGTGAGCCCAGGGCAGGTTATGGTAAAGCCCCCCACATCGCATCCAGGACCAGCACATCACAACAATAAGGGTGCTTTGGCAGTGTCCTCTTGCAGATGGTATTTCTCTTCGCTTTCTCTTTCATTTTTTATGTATAATATAATATTTGTTATATTTTTGGGCTCTCCTACCATGTATTTAACTGGTCAGTGGAGAGAGAGTTGGGGAGGGTTTAGGGATGAAGGCGAAATGATGATGGGGAAATTATCTCAGGTCAGAGTCCCTGTGTTTCCATGGGCACCGAGTCTGTGTGGTCCAAGACGCCCACATTACCACTGTACTGCAGCTCCCCCCTTTTCTGATGTACTCCATGGTAGTCTTAACAGCTAAGAGAGCTACAGGTACAGAGATCTGCGGGTCTGGCACCGAGGTGCGATTATCAAGCCCGATACATGTGGATGATGCTTCATGTAGCTCCGTGTGGCTACTCCCAATGCCAGAGTTCCAGACTCATTTCTGATGGTCATCTGAGGAGGTCAGGTCATCTGAGGAGAGTGTGTGTGTGTGTGTGTGTGTGTGTGTTTCTGCCTCTCTATAATTGTGAATTGTGTGTGCCCCTCCATTGTGTATTATGTCTGTGGTGTATGTGTACTCTCTGCCCTCTGTAACACATGGTACATTTCCTCTCTGTTTGGCCAGCATCCAGCGTCCTTTCCTTTGCTCTCTGAGAAGGCAACAGGTTAATCTGCAGTAATGTTGGTTTTGTGTGCATTCTTGTAGGCATGCCAAGCATTCAATCTGCTGTCCTGATGATCTCAGGCACTAAGC
>NC_084995.1:17805472-17820472 GCF_963854185.1 Sardina pilchardus | reverse complement strand
CATCGTGAGCGAGCTCAAGTCCCTCCGCAAGGCCATCAGCTCCGGGGAGAAGGAGAAGCAGGACCTCATGCAGGTGTGTGTGTGTTGTAGGAGTGGGCTTGTGATGTGTATATAGTGTGCCTATGTCTTTACGTGTGTGTGTGTGTGTGTGTCGTATCATGCTGGCTTGTGTTTGATGATAGCCAAAGAGTCTAAGTGGTCATTGATGTCATTATTTGTCAAAGAGGTGGTGTGAATTTCTGGTTTGTAAATAGTTTGTGTGTGATTTGTACAGCTGTTTGCATGTAGGGTACAGCTGTGAGTGTGTTGGCCATGTGTGAATTTGTTCTTTCAGTTTTTTTTTTTAAACAATGTGTTTCTTTTTCTTCTCTCAGTGTTTGTTCAAACTGAAGGAGCGGTTTTACGCTGGACAGAATATGGGTCGCTCAGAACCCGACCTGCGGAACACGGCAGGTTCTCAGCCATCACTCTCCAGACAGACGCTGGACGCTGGATCGCAGACGGACGTCTCTGGAGAGGTCAGTCGAGATCAGAAGGTCAAATGAAGGAGTCGGATCAGGGTTGAGGGTTCTGACATCCCATAAAGCTCTGTTTTTGAATCGGTCACATGGACAAGGGCAATATAGCCCTTCTGCTCCACATTCCTTCATGCCTGTGGATGTGATTTCTAGAGGAATTGAAACCCACACACACACACACACACACAGACACACAGACACACAGACACACACACACACAAGCACACAAAGACACGCACATGTTTGTTCCTTGTCCAAGCTTTGTTCTGTGTGTGTAGAGTGCATAGCCTAAATGGCGGGGTGATCAGCGTAGGCCGCCAGGCTTTGTGTGTTATCAGCAGCAGGCTCCCTGTTTGCCCCAGACCCAGTGCTCCTCACTGTGGCCCTCTCCTCTCCTCTCCTATGCTCTCCTCTCCTCTCCTCTCCTCTCCTCTCCTCTCCTATGCTCTCCTCTCCTCTCCTCTCCTCTCCTCTCCTCTCCTCTCCTCTCCTGAGGAATGCTCCCCTGCTCTGGGGCCTTCCCTCTGGAATGGGCTCTTCACAGGGGGAGGGGGCAGGAGGGGGATGATAGCCTAGCACAATCTGAAGTGTGGAGTGGGTTTGGGTATGCACACTCACTCACACACACACACACACACACACACACACACACACACACACACACACACACACACACACACACACACACACACACACACACACACACACTCACAGGTTGGGAGTAGGAGAGTAAGCAGCTTAGAGCTGGGTGCTGTTCTCTCTCCAGCTCTGAGCTTTGAGGCTGTGTCCACTCTGCTGGAATGTTGACGGGGGAGAATGGGGTGGGCTTCTTTAATGATGTTAAACCTGCTCACTGCAAGCGCCTCCATGTGATGTTTTTGCACTTTCGCACCGAACCCCACCACACTGGGACGAAGTAGGCGAGAGGTTACCGACGTGTGAGCGTAGTCACACAGGTGCATGTGAACACCGCTCCTCTGAGCCTTACATGTGATGTGTGTGTGTGTGTGTGTGTGTGTGTGTGTGTGTGTCTCTGACTGACACCCATTCTCTCTCTCTCTCTGTCTCTCTCTCACTCTCTCAGGCTGGTTTGAGGAGTAGGTCCTCTGTGGCTGAGAAGGTCAGATTGAGCCTACAGTATGAAGAGGCCAAAAGAAGGTATTGTCCTCCCTCTCTTTCTCTTTCTCTTTCTCCTTCTTCCCCTGGCATCCCTCAGTTACTCTTATAAGAGTGAATCCTGCATGGCGCTTAGACCCTGGATGTGAGTCTAAGTGTCTGTTATTGTGTGTACTGTAGATTTGTGTTGCACACGATATACAGTTAAGCCCAAAATTATTAGCCCCCCTTATGAATTCAGACATAATCCTTTGTTTATACATGAAAATGACCATTTCCAAAAATGTGCCTAGTTTATATGATTACAGAAGCGCAAAAACAGTATGCCCACAAAGTTTGATGATCATTGTTTACTCATGCTCTGATTTGTGACAAGAAAAGCAAAAATTGACATGTTCAAAATTATTAGCCCCCAGACCATTAATAGTCAATAGTATAGCCTTTCTTTGCTTCAACTGACAACAACTTCTTTGAATAGTCTTTTACTAGGTTGGCACATATCTCTTAAGCACTCTTTAGCTCCAGCTCGTCCAAACTGCATGGTTTTCTTGTATGGACTCTTGCTTTAAGCACGTGCCACAGATTCTCAATGGGGTTGAGGTCTGGTCTCTGTGTAGGCTATTCCAGCACCTTGATTTTGGTATCCTTTAGGGCGTTTTAGACCACTTTTCACTATGCTTTAGGTTATTATCATGCTGAAAGACCTGGTGGTGACCTAAGCCTAGACTAAGAGCAGGCGTCTTGATGTTATCCCTCAAAAGGTCAACATAATCTTTCTTTTTCATGATCCCATGCACCCAAACAAGGCTCCCTGTGCCTGAGACAGCAACACAGCCCCATAACATGATCCTCCTACCACCATGCTTCACTGTGGGAACTGTATTTTTATGGTTGTAGGCCTTCCCTTTTTTCGCCAAACATAGGCAACATCCATGGGCCCAAACAGCTCCAGTTTAATGTCATCAGACCAAAGGACAGTTTTCCAAAACTCATTTTTAGCTTTTAAATGTGCATGGGCAAAGTTCAGTCTGACTTTGAAGCACCCCTTTTGGAGTAATGGGTTTTTTCTCAGCCGATGACCTTGGAGGCCTCCACAATAAAAATCCCTCGCTACTGTCTTCCTCAAGACTTTAACCCCAGAGGTCTCAAGGTCAGCAACTATCATTTCGGCGGATGTGCAGGGTTGCTTGCTAACATCCCTGATGATTTTTCTCTCTAGATTGAGATATTTAGCATTTTCATCCACACTTAGGTTTGTTATGCACAGACTTGGAACTCTTTGTACTTTGTAATGATGCCTTGCACGGCTGTTCTACAGACTGTGAAGCATCTAGAGATTACAGTGTAGTCTTTCTCCATATTATAGGCCTCAATGATGTTCTTTCTGAGGTCCAGACAGATTTCCTTTATCTTCAGTATGCCTGTAAAGGCAGTCCCCTCTCAGACAGGTGTTCCAAGTGCCTGTAGGCCTGTTCCTTGAAGTCTTTAGGTAAACAATCAATGCTGGTTGGGTGTTCAGGTGTTGTCTGGACATTAACTAACTGCAAAGGTGTGGCTTGAAAGGTGACAGGTTGGTCGTGTGTGTTTAAAAGCAAAAAAATCACATGGGGGCTATTAATTTTGACCACTCCACTTTTCACACAATTTGAGATTAAGCATTCCTAATAACATATTAACACTCCAAAATGCACCAGATTCTACATAATAACACTGGCGAATGTTTGATTTTTAAAATTTGATCAGGGATGAAAAATTTAGGGAGAATTTTAGAGTAATGTTCCAAAATTTCAGGGGGGCTAATAATTTTGGGCTTAACTGTACATGTCTATTTGTTTGTGCACAAGTTTAGGTTGGAATTCAATTTGTAAGAGCCATAGTTTTGGCCAGATGCATTTCTGGCGGTCCCCTTGTTTTCACACATTAGCAGTAATGGGAGTGACTTTGTCCGTGTGTGTGTGTGTGTGTGTGTGTGTGTGTGTGTGTGTGTGTGGAGGGTTTTAGGGGGGAGCCTTCAGGCCTCTTGCTCAGGCAGGTAGCCCCCCTCTCCCCCTGGACAGACAGACTAATCCCCAGTGTTTTGGCCCGCAGACACTCTAATCCCACCGCATGAATTAGGGCCCAGCTACAGCAGGTGTTTCCTCCTGTGCCAGGCTGTGCAGGCAGGCGGGCAAGCCACTCTCTGCCCACGGGGCCATTGCCACAGTCCTGCTGTAGGACGCTGCTGTGTGTGTGTGTGTGTGTATGCCCAGTTTTTGTCTGTATCATCTGTGCTCATTCTTCTTCTCAATGTGTCTGTGATGTGAATTCTCTCTCTCTCCCTCATCCCCTTTATTCCCCTCTTCCTCCTCTTCTCTCTGAGTTTGATACAGTACTTGTGGATGTTCCCATGTTACAGTATTCAAGTAACTAAGTATTGGTTTAATAAAGGAGTGTTAAACTTATCTCCCCCATCCTCTCTCTCTCTCTCCTCTCTCCATCTCTCAATCCCCCTTCTCCCTCTCTCCTTTCTCTCCCTATATCTCTCTCCCTCTTTCCCACCTCCCTCACTCTCCCTCTATCTCTCTCTGTCTCTTCTCCCTCTATCCCTCTCCCTCCCTTTTCTCTCTCTCTCTTCCCTCTATATCCTTCTCTCCCTCTCTCCCTCCCTCTATCTCGCTCTCTCCCTCTTTCTCTCCTCCCTCTCTCCCTCTATCTCCCTCTTCCCCCTCTCTTCCTCTCTCTCTCTCTATCTCTATCTTCCTCTCCCTCTCTCTCCTCCTCTCTCCTCCTCTCTCTCCCTCTTCTCCACCCCTCCACCCCCCCCCCCTCTCTGTCTCAGCATGGCGAATGTGAAGATCGAGCTGGCCAAGCTGGAGGGCGAGTGCTGGCCGGTGGGCGCGGTGGACGCGGAGCGGGAGCGGCTGCTGCTGCTGAGCGAGAAGGAGGAGCTGCTCAAGGAGCTGCAGTTCGTGTGGCCGCGGCGACGCTCGGCCACCGAGCTCCACCGCCTGGACCAGGAGCGCTCACGCCTCGAGGAGGACCTGCAGAGCCTCAGGGCGGCGCCGCCCAGCCAGGCCCTGGCACAGAGGTGAGCAGCGCAGCCTTACCCAACCCACGGGGCACCCGGCACGGGCACACAGTGGGTGCACTGGAAACCAGCGATTGCACTGTGTCTGTTTGTTCACACGCACACACACACACACACACACACACACACACACACACACACACACACACACACACACACACACAAACCACGCCCTGACACAGAAGTGAGCAGCCCAGCACAGCCCTACCCAACCTATGGGCACAGGCACTGGCATGGTTATTGGGAACGCAGTGTACGCACTGGAAACCAGCTGATTGCACTGTGTGTGTGCATAATTGAGTTGCTGAGTGATTGCTCCACTGGTTGGGCAGGATGGAAAGTCCCGCAAAGATGAGATGAGTGCACCCACATGGTCTCGCCCCTCAGTTGCCCTTCGCCCCCTCTCACGACACCAACACATCCCCAGAGCACAGTGCTCATAGGAGGGGACTCCTCGTGGTGGAGATTGACCTAAAGGGATCTGGGTAATGATGTTTACTTGGGCACTGTTGTAGTTAGATACAGGACAGGTTAGATGCGGGACAGGCAGGATTATCCTTGCAAACATCGTCACGTGAACATGAAAAGCCTAAAGCAACATGAATAGCCTAAAGGAATTGAATACAGTAATTTCCCGCATGTAAGCCGCATTGTGTATAAGCCACAGGACATTGTTTTATGCAAGTTAAAAGGAACAAAACCATATTAACACCATATTAACTGGCCCCCTGTATTAACCTCATAGCTGAGGAAATTTTGCAAAATCAATGTATAAGCCGCGGCTAATAGTCGGGAAATTACGGGTAGTTTGATAGTTTTGGTCATTTGATGAATAGGCTAGTATATGCTATCGATGGCTTCTCAAATTGGCTTTTGCACTTGCTACGTGAATAGCTTGAAGTGTCGTCGATTAGCTTGTATGCGCTGTTCTGTTGTTTCATCGATGTTTCGGATCTGATGTAAAGTTCGCATCATCAAGGCAACACAGCGCAACAACGCATTTATTTACCGTCATCTCCCACCCCCTGCAAGTGCTGACATTGCCCAACCCCTCACGCCAACTACTCAGGTATAGTATGAACAGCAGTCACCCGTATCTCACTCGGACATAAGGCTCGTGTCGTGCCTCTACTCGGGTGAGTATGTCCGAGTGACTTCTAGAAGTCACGTGGGAAAGTGGCTGAAGTGTATGTGTATGTGGACTCCATTATGGAATGTCAGCCTACACAGCTGACATGGAGGCAAGAAACACACTAGCGCCCTAATAGTGTGTGTGTGTGTGTGTGTGTGTGGTGGCTGCGCCATTAAAAAAGGAAAAGAAACGTTGCCCAGTCAGGCAAAGGTGTGAAGAGAAGCACATCCCTCTCACACCTCCTATACATTCCCTATGGGCACGCCAGCGGAGAGCTCCAGCTTCTCACTCTCGGTGGTGTTGACGTGTGCCAAGCCTGTGCTGTGACTGTCCCACCTCCCCATCCCTGCTGCGGACATTCCCACCTCCCCATCACCAGGGGAGTATGCACACACACACACACACACACACACACACACACACACACACACACACACACACACACACTCACACACACACTGCGGACATTCCCACCTCCAGTGCACCATGGTGCCACTGCAGAGTTATTATGCCGTACCCCATCAACAGGGGAGTATATACAAACACACACACACACACTCTCACACACACACACAGTCCCCACTGAGCCATCAGTCACTGTCTGTCTCCAAAGATGGTGTTCAGGGAGTCAAGTCAGATCCACAGTCCAGGCCTGAGCTGTTCAGATGGACAGAGATCCAGCCTCTAAGCCCCTAACCACCCACACAATCACAGCATGACAAGTATCTGGGAAAGCCAAACACAAGTCCACACCAATGGCCCTGTGTGTGTCTGTGTGTCTGTGTGTCTGTGTGTGTGTGTGTGTGTGTGTGTCTCTCCGTCCACGGACTTCGGGCACTTTCCTCAAAGCCCCTCTCCCGTCTCCTCAGAGCACCGTCTGCCAGCTTGATGGTGATTAGTGAGGAGGGGGCAGTTGGTGTGTGTGTGTGGTGGGGGTTGGGGGGGTGCCTTTTGTGAAACCCTTCCCATAAGCCTGAAACAGTTTGCCGCCTACAAGGTTGTTGTTTTTATTTCTAATGAATGCTTCAAAAGGGTAAACACACTAGGTGCCTTTAATTACCTCTGATTTGCATACTAATTGTGTGGTAATTGTTGTGTTCAGTGATGGTGCAACACGCGAGCAAGGGCAACGCTAGTGACACCATAATTGACGACATTGTGGTTTTTAGATACCTAATTGTAATTGCATATTGTGTGTGTGTGTGTGTGTGTGTGTGTGTGTGTGTGTGTGTGTGTGTGTGTCCATACACACCCGCATGGAAGAGAAACACACTCCCCCCACTCTGCATATACACCCAGCACACTGCAACCAGCTGATTGCACTGTGTCTGTGCATAATTAGTTGCTGTGCGATTGCTCCACTGGTTTGACAGTAATTAAGGCCAATGTTGTTTTAAGCTGCTCTGATGTTACTGTAGGCACACAGGGAATAGGAGACACAGAGGGCATATAGAGGAGAGCCTCAGAGATCCCAAAATAAAATAAAATAAATTAAAAAAAAGAAATCAATGAAACCAAAGAAAAATGAATATTTGAAATATCTGCGGAAAAAAAAACATTGTTTTCTCTTTTTGTGTGTTCAAGGAGGATACTTTGTTATTTACATAGTCTTCAACGCCTCTGAGGGTTGTTAGAAAAGGGCACTTAGTGTTTTGTTTTTGATATGAACATCCTTGTGTGGTTGTGTGGGTTTTCAGGCTGAAAATTCAGGAGAGGCGGCGGGTTCTGATGCAGAGGTTGGCAGAATCTACAAGGTTGGCCACGATGCTCCAATCACAGCTCAAAAGGTGAGTCTGTGCACACTCTGACATGCGCCTACATCTACACACACACACACACACACACACACACACACACACACACACACACACACACACACACACACACAAGCAACATTTCTGGGTTGTGGATGAACCGTATTCGCCCCTGTTCATGTGTGTGTGTGTGTGTGCGTGTGTGTGTGTCTCCTCTCCTCCCTGTGTGCAGTCTGTCGGCCAGCACGCTGTCGGTGTCGTCGGGCAGCAGCCTGGGCTCGCTGGCGTCCAGTCGCGGCTCCCTCAACACGTCCAGCAGCCGCGGCTCGCTCAACTCCCTGAGCTCCGGCGACCTGTTCTACAGCCAGTCGGACGCCGCCGCCGCCAGCGCCGCCGACTTGGACTACCAGTACAAGCTGGACCTGCTGCTCCAGGACCAGCCTCCGTCCGCGTACGGCCCGCCGGGGCCCATCACCACCATCCACGAGCACGAGGTGTCCAAGACGCCCTCGGCCGCGTCGTCATCCTCCTCCTCCAGGGGACCTCCGTTCTCCGCGGGGCCCGGCGGCCCGCTGTCCCTCTCGGCCAACCTGCAGGCGGCGGACGGCGGCTCGGTCCCGGCGCACTGCGTGGTGGCGTCCACCAAGCCGCCGGCCGAGCCGTCCAAGTCGGTCACGTCGCTGTCGTCGCGCTCGTCGCTGTCGTCGCTGTCGCCACCCGGCTCGCCGCTGGTGGTGGACGGGGCCTTCCTCCACCCCTCGGTGCAGGACATCTCCGCCGGACAGGACTACGGGGAAGGGGAGCTGCCGGCGGACTTCGCCGGGCTGGGCTTCTACGACAGAGCGCTGGTGTTTGACCCCGACTCTGAGGACAAGGAGACCGGAGAGGGCGTCAGGAGGGTCCCCCTGACCACCTTACAGGAAGGAGTGACGGGTATGAGAACTGCCCCTTCGGCATTTGTACCGACAGCATCTCACACACATAATCCATCTCCTGGGATAGTGGTATTAGGCCAATAATCACTAGCTGATTACCAGATCAGTAGTCTAGTTTATTGTGTTACAGCTAGGATCTGGAAGATCACAGGATGGCATTTTGGCATTTACTGTTCTTGTAATTGTTTAAGGGGAAATGAACCCAAAAACAACATTTGTTAGTGTTGTTGACCAAATGTGTTGAAATATGGTAAGCTGACATAGATGCTCTACCTATATTGGCCTCCATTTCAGCAGTAGTCTGGCTGTTTCTGTGAACACCAGAGATGACCGCTGCATGTTGGCTCCAGCCCTTAGCTGCAGCGTTTCAACACGAACCTGTTGATCTGCCGCCAGCTCCGAGGTGTAAAGAGCTTTTTGAATCAGAAGCTTGATCTCTGGCGTCCTCTCTGTAATCCAAACACACTCATTAACCACAGAGGGGAAAACTTCTCAGTCGCCTCGGCTCCAGTCCAGTCATGATGACGGATTATGTTTCCCCAGCAGCAGAGTGGGCATTCATAGAGCCATCTCTCCTGTCCCTCATCCTCACTAAGCCGGTCACATAGGCCATAGGGTGCTACTGCAGTGCAGTCCTATCAGCCTGTGTGTGTTGATGGCTGGCCTTGAGCATGGAGTCGTCGTTTTTTTTGCCGCTGAATGGGTTCCATTTATGCATTTTAACACTGGATCAATGAAGGTACAGTATGTAGGCTATTGCAGGAAGGTAGATCACACAATAACATTTCAGATTGGACGTATCGACAGATCGAACCGAATCGTCAGACCACATCCATGTCTCAGAAGGGGTATTTTGACAGAAGTTGCCGGAAATTTCAGAAGCGAAATGTGTTTTCGCAGAGAAGAAACAAGACAGCTGACCTTGAAGTTACTTTTAAGGCATACAGTAGGAGTAGCTGATGGAAGTCTTAAGATCACAGTTAATCAAAACAGTCTGTAAGTCTGGTCTACCAAGAGACAGTCATTAGATGAGCCCTGCTTTGAGATGGTTACAATGGACGTGGAGAATAGAGGAGAATAGAGGACCTATGAGTCTGGCTCAGGCGAATGTGTTGAAAAGAAAGCCAGATGAGCTATGCCGGGCTCTATAAGTGACAGTCTTAGATCAGGAGTCTGAGTGAAGACCCCCAAAGCTCGGAAGCCAATCTGTCTTTTTTACACTTCACACCCCTCTATTGTGTAAGGAGGACATTTTGTTAGGAAGAAAGGCAAATTCCTTTTTTTTTTTTTTTTGCCAGTGAATGTTATTGGGAGTCATTTCCATGCAGCACATTCAGGTGGCCCTCTCATTATTTATTTATTATGTATTTATTTTTAAGACCGTCGATAAGCCAAGTCTCTTTTTTTCAAGGCACATCCAAATCAGACAATGGATAGCTGAAAAATAGCTTGCTACTACCTCTGCTACCTGTGACAGAAGAGGAAATAGTTTTCCACTCTCCTCCTCTGAGCCTGCATGCATTTTTGCTAGTGTAACACTGCCATCTATTGTCAGACAGTGGGTACTGCATAGAAGGACTGCGCGGTAGAAGCCTTTGTTTTTGCTGGGTGTGTTGGGCTGATGAGTTCTTTTTATGCATGTGCACAGCACAGACGCTTTTTGGTGCAGCACTAATAGTGAACCATTGCACACAAAAAAACAACAAAAAAATCTCCAGAATGGGCGTTGTGAAATATTCTATATTTCTTAGATGGATAATTACATGGATTACTACTCATGGATACCATCCATTATTGCTACTCTAGATTATAATGAATCACATTAATTAAGTGGAGCACTAAACCCACATGAATATGCAGCACACTGACTCACACGTATCATATGAATCTGCACAGGCAGATATCTGGAAAATTAGGCTGTGAAGGGTGAGTGTCATGTACGTCTCTCTTTCTCTCTCTCTCTCTCTCTCTCTTTCTCCCTCTCTCGCTCTCTCTCTCTCAAGATGTCGAGTTTGCGCGTCACTCTGCAGACTCTTTGGAGGACAAGCCGGCGTGTGTGTCTGCTGCTGTGTCAGACGAGTCGGTGGCTGGCGACAGTGGCGTGTATGAAGCGTCAGTCAAACGGTAAACTCCCCCTCTCTTCTCCTCTCCTCTCCTGTCTCCGCTCCCTTCCACTCTTTTCTATCCGCTAGCCCGTTCTGCTTGTTTTCTTTTCTCTTGTTCCCTTTTCTCTCCTTTTCCTTTTTCTTGCTACTCGCTAGAGTGTGGCTGGACATCATTTATTTTACATTCTAAAAACATTTACCAGTGCCTGTTGCAATCTGTTACAGATGAAAATAGTCATTCATTTGCTTTTGGCCAAAACACAAATGACAACACCAGTCCAGCACATACATTTTCTGTTGTCAAGGGGTTTTCAGTCCCCTACGTTTCGGGCAGAAGCGTTTTACTTTTATTGATTTGTTTTTAATCAGTTTTAACTGAGTAATGAAGAGGTGAAGAAAGCACTGCTCCCTACATGTTTTTCCTCCTCCCTGCCCTTTGCTTTGGAGCCATTCATCTTGAGAAGGTCAGCTTGGAGCTTTTCACAATCACCTGCGGAGGTCAGCGCCCAATATGGATGCGGCGGCATTGAGCACAGCCCAATGAACGCTTTTAGAAATCAATGTGGTTGTGCAGTCCAGCTTCTGCTGCAGAGCTTTTTTTATTATTATTATTTCATTGTACACACACACAGACACATACACATACACAAACACCCTCATACAAATACACACTCTCACAAACACACACACACACACACTCAAGCACTAAAGTGTTAGTCACAGCCCACACACACACACACACACACACACATGCACACCCACCCACCCACACACACACACACACACACACACACACACGCGCACACACACCAGAGGCTAAAAGGCATGATCATGACCATCATTCCACATCATCAGCATGATCTTCATCACCTCCCCATTGTGTCCCTCTACCTCTGTAGTGTGGCTGTGTCTCTGCCTGTGCAGTATGTCCCTGTAGAGACGCTCGGGACACTCACAGTGCCGCTCCGCTGGCAGCCTCTGTGCCTCCTGCTCCCAGCATTACTCCCTCTCACCTCCTCATTTGTCTTCTGCTTTAACTATGTACTGCCTGCCTGCATCTCTCTCTCTCTCTCTCTCTCTCTCTCTCTCTCTCTCTCTCAGTCACGCACACACACACACAGACACACACACTTATGTTTTTCGAGCTCGCTCCTTTCTTCCTCGTTGCTCTCCGTCTGGTGCGGTTTAATTAGGCCACTTGACGGGGGCCGACTCCGGCTCCCAGAGTGCTTTGCTTCAGAAGGGCCTCGCTGTTTGTAATTAATCTGATCAGAGACCTCTTCACCTGGCCCCCTCCAACAGGGGCAGGAAATGAAAAAATAATAGCACCACTCTGAAGTCATACTCAAGTGTGTGTGTGTGTGTGTGTGTGTGTGTGTGTGTGTGTGTGTGTGTGTGTGTGTGTGTGTGTGTGTCTGGCTGTGTGTGTGTGTGTGTGTGTGTGTGTGTGTGTGTGTGTGTGTCTGCATCTGCGTCTGCGTCTGCATCCAGGTCAAATGAAGTGGAAGACCCTGTATATATTGAGGACGAGCCAATTCTACCTGAGACGGCCCAAGTTCAGATGGGAATGAAGTAAGTAAACAAACACACACACACACACACACACACACACACCCTACAGTACACACACACACACACCACCTCGTATAAACACACTCAGAATGTCTGGTCCATACTCCACTATGCACTTCACTAGGTCTCTTCATGCCGTTTAAGGCTGTACTTCATGTGTGCTCAGAAAACTTTTTTTTCTACAACCCTAGAAAGCGCTTTGGAAGAATCCCTTAAGATGAACAGTTCTGCAAAAGTCTAGTTTGGGCAAGGATTAAAGCAGTTTGTTACTGCTTGGGCTAGGATTACAGTAGTGTATCACCTTCTTAAGCCCAAGTGTTCACAAGAAACATGGAAGATAAATCAATCTCATTTGTTCTGGTAGTTTTTGGCCATTATGCGTGCCTGCATATGTGTGTGTTCAATACTCCCCTAGCTCATCACTATCCCTCTTCTTTCCACTACACACACACACACACACACACACACACACACACACACACACACACACACACACACACACACACACAAATACACAGACACACACATACACAGACACACACATACATACATACATACAGAGGTAATGCTAAAGCCAAATGAAATCTCATGCCAATGACTTTAATTCCCATGAGCTTACACATGGGAAGTGAAATGTTTTTCAGCATTAAATATTTAGTATGAAGTTGCAACCTTATTTGTGGTGATTTGACTTCTGAAAGTATTGATCGAACTCATTGATTTAATAGTACACCCATTTGAAAGGAATCGTATTGGTATGTTACAACTGTCCAATGGGTGCATTGCTCTCCGCTCCAAACAGAACGGAAAATTAAGTCTGTCTGGACATGGAGGGAAAAACTATCAACATTCATGAGATTCAAATGATTTCTTCATCTATACATATTGTTAAAACACTCTCTGAACTGAGCAAATTGTGGTTAAATTGAACTGAGAGTTGATTTCCACATCAGTTAACCCTGGTCACTCACAGCGGAGCCAGGCACCAGCCAGGCACTTGGTCCAGTGTGAGAGCACTGGACTGGTGTTTGACTTGTGTCTATGAACTCTCCTTTACTTAACCCTCCTATGCTCTGTGTGTGTGTGTGTGTGTGTGTGTGTGTGTGTGTGTTTGCAGGTACGATGCAGCCACCTCCAGCTTCATCATGTTGCTGATGCAGCTGCAGAACGTCGCCGCCCTGCTGGTGCCTCTGGCCACCACTAAAGTGTGAGTATGCTTGCTGTTCCGAGCGCGGGCTTCAGGCTTTTTCTCCGTGTGTGTGTGTGTGTGTGTGTGCTTTTTTAGCGTAGCATTTCTGAAACCTTTTTTCCCTCATGGTACACAGGCTCACCATCATGACATGAAAACACAAAAGTCACAACATTACAAGTTCCTTGCTGTTTATTGCTCCCTCAGTCCCCAAAGCTCTGGTATTTCAACACATAAAACCAGCAAGCCGTGTGTGAACCCATAGCTCAAGCATTGATTGTAGCCTATCGACTGTCTGTCGCTCACTGCTTTCATTTTGCTTTTTTTCCGTTCGGTGTGACTATAGGAGGGGTGGGTCATGTTCATGGTCAGACACCTTTTGAGTTATTTGTTCAGTTTCTTTTTCCCAACGTCTTTCGGCTATACAGCACGACTGTTATTACTTCTTTGCCGTTTCTGAATGCAGCTGTGGTGTGTGCCGTGTCTGAGGGGGGATTGGCTGATCGTGTCGCATGAGTTTTAACATTCCTAGTGTTCCTATGAAAAATGGTGTCAAGAAATATGGACGCAAGTGCAAAACTATATGCGGATTAAATAGTCAGTTACTTTTAAAGGTAATTTCTTGACATGATGTTTCGTTAGCTAGTTAAAGATGCTGTGGGCCTAATTCAAGGAAACCCTGAAGAAGGAAGGCACTGCTTAAAAACCAACGCTCACCATGGGGAGGTGTAGTACAGGCGGCAGCACCATACCACAGTAGGGTCTCCGTGCCCACTGGGTGCCCAGGGTTGCCCATGGGGACTCAGGTTCAATTCCGACCTGCAGTCATTTCTCAGCCCATCTCTGTCTCCCATTGACCTCCTGTCTCTTCCCACTATCCTATCAACATGAAGGCAAAAAGGGCAAAAAATATATTCTACCGTAGAGAAAAAAACAAATGGTCATGGTCATTAGTGATGGGCATTGAAGCTACTGGCAGTGCATGTTGTACTGTGTAGGAGGGCTTTCACGGTCCTTAGGGTCAGCATATGGCACGTAGGCGACTGCCGCCAGCCAGTCGTGCACAGTTGTTATGTCCTATGTCATGTTGCGTGAGGCTAAACCGACTTGGTTGTCGATCGGCCATGAATCTACTGTACCGACAGCACACAGAATTGAACAGTTCTCCAGCGTACATACTGTATAGAGGCAGTGGTAGTCTATTGGTTAAGGAGTTGGCTAGCGTGCAGTAGCCTGAAAGTTGTGGGATCCCGGCTTCCACCGTTGTGCCCTTGAGCAAGTCGCTCTAGGGAGTGTAATCCCTTGTAATATAGTTGACATACTGTATGTAAGTTACTTAGGACAACAACAGTTTCTGTAAAATACATGTAAATGTAAATATTTGAGGTTTCCACTGTGCCATAAACATCCCCATCCATTGGCTGTGCATTGACCTTATTTCTCATCTTCAGTAACCAAGGGGTTGTTGTGAAGTAGGTCACTGCATACGGTATGAGCTCACCCAGCGTCAGCTGTTGGAGCACACGCGTCTGACACCTCGTGAACTCCTCAGCCTCCGAGAGGAGTTTATTCTCCAGCGGAGAACGGCACGGGCAGATGCCACGTAATCTGC
>NC_084995.1:17725472-17802972 GCF_963854185.1 Sardina pilchardus | reverse complement strand
CCATGGTTATGTATGGGCAAGTTTTTTTTTACCCAAAATCATTTTTTTCCCCTTTTCCTTTCTTTTTTTTTCAAATTAAGACAAAGTGAGGACCAGTTAGTGGATATAACATCTAACAGGCTAAACTACTACTGCTGACCATTGACTTTCACTTGACTTCAGCTTAAGGTGGTTTGAACTTTGTATCTCTGTTGCTGTTACAATACTATTGTGTCTGTGTCTGTGTGTGTTTGTGTGTGTGTGTGTGTGTGTGTGTGTAGGCAGGAGTGCAGGTCTCTCTGGGTGACGTGTCTCTGACGGGGACCATGAGTAATGTCTGGTACAGCCTGCTGCCCCGCAGGAGAGCCAGCAAGGAGTGCACCCCTCCGCCCCTGGACCTGGTCAGTACCACCACACTCATTAGAGGGAGCTTCTGTCGCTGGGCTCCAAGTAAATACAGGGTTTTATTGTGCAATCATTAGTAATACTCTATTTCTCTGTGTGCGTGTGTGTGTGTGTGTGTTTAGGATGCGGTGTCGGCCTTGCTGCAGAGGACCTCTAGTGAATTGGAGGCTGTTGAACAGGAGCTGGCCCATGAGGAGAGCCTGGGGGACAAATGGTGTGAACACACACACACACACACACAAACACACACACAGTGACTTGCACACAATCACACGCAAACGCAAACAGACAAGCACAGAGACACTTCCAAACCAACAGGCAGTACGCCATTGCGTCCTTCACCAATCATGTGTGTGTCATTGCCAGGTTGGCCATGCTGGAAGAGCCTACCTCAGAGCTGATTCTAGGAGAGGAAGTGGAGGAGCAGGAGCAGGAGGAGGAAGAGGAGGAGGAGGAGGAGGGAGATGAAGAGGAGGAAGAAGCAGACGGCGAGGAGGTGAAGGCCTGTGCAGAAGAGTCTGCTGGAGAGTGTGTGTGTGACAAGCAGGTGGGGGGCAGAGAGCAGAGGTTGGAGGATGTGGAAGAGGGCAGCCGAGGAGGTGGGGAAGGCCAACTTCCTGCAGCGGCCGAAGGGCCCGAACTGGTGAGTTGTGAGCTGTGTGTGTGTAAGTGGTGTGAGTGTTTGTGCGTGTGTGTGTGAGTGGTGTGTGTGCATTTGCGTGGGTGTGGGTGTGCCTAAGTGGTGTGCGTGTGAGTATTTAGTGTGTGGGTGTGTGTGTGGACAGGCATGCCCTTAAGTGCTGCTTCTAATCTGAGGCTATGATTTTTCATCTCAGAAAAAGTCCTTTCATCTAAAGCAGTTTGTTTTTGTTGACTCTTTGTGTGTTTAGAATGACATGCAGTCATGTCATAGACAAGCTGATGTAATTGTGGAGAAAATAATGGATATTGATCCCTGATTATGTCATCGAAGCGTGCCTCGCTTAATGCCCAGTCATGCCTTCCATGTGAGTGGTTGTGTCATCTTTGACTCGTCCAGATGATGTCACACTGTGTGTGTGTGTGTGTGTGTGTGTGTGTGTGTGTGTGTGTGTGTGTGTGTGTGTGTGTGTGTGTGTGTGTGTGTGTGTGTGTGTGTGTGTGTGTGTGTGTGTGTGTGTGTGTGTGTGTGTGTGTGTGTGTGTGTGTGTGTGTGTGTGTGTGTGTGTGTGTGTGTGTGTGTGTGTGTGTGTGTGTGGACATTTGTGTCATAGAGAGAGTGTGTGTGTGTGTTTCTCTCTGCACATGCAAGACTGTGTGTGTGTCTGTGTATGTGCATGTCAGTGTATGTACTCCTTCCAAATTCATGGGCTGCTTGTTGTTGTTCTGTGAGGGTTTCACACAGCACAGGCCAGTAGTGCTGATAGAGCCTCGTGATGCTCACGTCATGACCCCTCCTTGCCAAACCGCATCAAAAGAAAGCCATTACCAATTAGATAGTGCAGGACTGGCTGCCTTTGTGTCCTCAAGGCTGTAGCAACACCACGCCAACTGGAGAAATTCCATTACCATGGTGAGGGTCGTGTGTGTGTGTGTGTGTGTGTGTGTGTGTGTGTGTGTGTGTGTGTGTGTGTGTGTGTGTGTGTGTGTGTGTGTGGGTCTGTCCTATTCAGTGGCCATTTACTCACAATAGGCGACAATGCTTCCCCATAAAACACGTGTGTTAAACCCATGTGGAGGTCTCGGACTCCAATTTATCAGCAGATTGGAGTCAGCCAGAGCTTAACCAAACTACTCGACTTCCAGAACACTCGCGCGCTCTTTTAGCACTGTGGAGCGTCACCTCCATCATGGAGAGGTCGGAGGTCATAAGGGTCGTGACCCCCGCTGCTCTCTCCGCAGGTGGACAAAGAGACCAACACGGAGGCGGCGCTGCGCGAGGGGGTGGCGGTGCGGCCCAAGGAGAGGTCGTGCCTCGGCCCGCGCCAGCAGAGGGGCTTCGTCAGGAACAGCCTGATCCTGCGCTCACAGACCTTCTCCCCGGGAGAGCGCAGCCAGTACATCTGCAGGGTAGGACACACACACACACACACACACACACACACACACACACACACACAGATATACACAGAACCACACACACACACACACACACACACACACACACACACACACACACACACACACACACACACACACACACACACACACACACACACAGCACACAGCACACAGCACCATGCATGCATACCTTCATGTCATATGTCCGCATGCTGACTACATCCTGAATTATGTAGAGATCTCCTGCTGCACACGCACACACACTCACTCATCATAGTATTCTCTCAACTGATGACATTTGATGTTCTTTGGCTTCCACTTGTCACTCATGCCAGGTTCAGAGTCCGCCCAGTTTTGCCATGATGTCGTCATATTTCGCACATCCATATCCATCGGCACCTCTAACGTTCCCCCCCCCTCCATTGACCAATAGGATGACTCCTGAATGCCTAAGTTGTCACTTCATGCATTAGTTGACTAAAATCACTGTCAAACCTGGAGTTTTTCCACCCACAACCCCCAATCAGCTCATGCTCTCGCTCAAACCCTGGTGACGGCTGAGCTGCCGATCCGATGAAGGGACACGTGCTGTACTCACATACACACACACACACCATTTCAGCTGTGCTCCCTGTTCGGCGTGTCTGGACAGGACTAGCAGGCTGGAGCCCAGTGATGTCTGTTGCCAGCGCCAGCATTGCATCATGCAGGCAGGCCTCAGGTTGTCAACAGTAATGGGGTGGCTGCTGTCCCCTCGACACCCTTTACTGACACCCACACACACGTATACATACAGTACAAAGACACACACACACACACACAGACACACACACAGCACAGACATCCCTCATTCTTCTACCCTCTGATCCCTCTTCCATTAAAGATCAGCTCGATACTTGACGAGCTTGTCCCCGCGCCACACCACTACCAACAGGCCCATACACCCACTCCTCCCCATACACACACACACACACACACACACACACACACACACACACACACACACACTCCAAGTTCCCACCGAGCAGTCCCATTTCCCTCACTTCATGTTGAGTTTCCAGAGGTGTTTGATTCTTCAGGCTGTTTCAAATCAATATGTCCTCCTTATTTCTTTGCAGCTGAACCGGAGCGATAGTGACAGCTCCACGTTATCCAAAAGATCGCCGTTTATCCGCAATGCTTCCGAGCGCCGGAGTCTACGAGTCAAGCGGGTATGTGAAATGCTCTTTCCCCATCTTCTTAAGCCACTGTAGAGGCTCAAATTATTTAGTTGTGCTTACATGTGTAGAAAACTTATAATCATAAGCCCAAAACCATGGAGGGCCTGGACCATAGAAAAAAAACCATCTGAAGTGTTTGATCTCTGGTAACTTTCACAACAACGGCCAATACGATCAAAGATTCTAGAGTGCACCTGATCGGAATAGAACGTACCCAATGTAAAGACCCAGACAGCAACAAAAAAAATGCTGCTAAAAGTTTAAACGGAATGACAAAAAAACTGTCCATGTGAAAGTGGCTATTGTGAGAGACCTTGGCAAGCAGAGCTCTCATCTGCTCAGTGTCTTGAACCGCTGTAGTCAGCCGTACAGTTGTCTGCTGTACACTGTAATTGCAGCTCCTATAGAGCCATGATGACCAGTATAAATGATATGACTTCAGGGAGTTCCATGACCTTTGACATTTCATCATCCAATAATGCACTCACATGTGGTGTGTGTGTGTGTGTTTGTCAAACACATATCTGATATGTGTGGGTGTGTGTTAAATGTTATGGCTTTTGCCTGAATTTTGAATGGCCATTAGCAGGCCATTTTGTTGAGTGATACAAAAGAAAACCTTAGGATATGTAAACAAATGTAGTATGCACACACAAATCCTAAATTATAGCTCAAGTTGCGCATGTTCATGTTGTAGTGTCCCCAGAGAATATTGCAGTGATCCCATTTGTCAAATTGGATTAACTTTGACCTTTTCTCATCACAAGAATATCGGCTGGTGAAGCTCTTGACTTTTGCATTGACATCACACACTGACCTATGTGCGTCCTCCCTCCTCTCTCCTCCTCCTCCTCCCTTCTTCTCCTCCTCCTCTCTCCTCTTCCCCCATCCTCACCCCTTCCTCTCTCTTCCTCTCCTCCTCTCTCCTCCTCACCCCTTCCTCTCTCTTCCTGTCCTCCTCCTCTCCCCTCCTCTCCACATCCTCCCCCCATCCTCACCCCCTCTCCTCCTCTTCCTCTCCTCCTCCTCTCTCCTCCTCTCCACATCCTCACCCCCTCCTCCCCCCATCCTCACCCCTTCCTCTCTCTTCCTCTCCTCCTCCTCTCTTCTCCTCCTCTCCCCTCCTCTCCACACACCCCCCCCATCCTCACCCCCTCTCCTCCTCTTCCTCTTCCTCTCCTCCTCCTCTCCTCCTCCTCTCCCCCCGGGTGGGTCCAGACGCTGTGCCAGCCGGCGGTGCGTGGCGGAGGCATGGCGGGTTCGACCCAGACGACGCGCACCTCCCTGGACCTGGAGCTGGACCTGCAGGCGTCGCGCACGCGGCAGAGCCGGCTCAACGCCGAGCTGCAGACGCTGCGGGAGCTGCGGGCGCGCATGGAGGCGCTGCGGGACGGCGGCACGGACGCACACACGCCAGCGGGGGCCCAGAGCTGCGGCGCGCTCGCCGCCACCGTGCTGCAGGACCAGCACTTCCACAGCCTGCTGCAGCAGGCCGAGAGACAGGTGAGCTGTGTGTGTGTGCGTGTGTGTTTGTATGCGTGTGTGTGGTGTGTGTGCGTACGTGTGCCTGTATGCATGTACAGTATGTGGCATGTGGGTGTGAATGCGCATACGCGTGCAGCCCCCAGTGAGAGATGCAAAGAGGGTGTGTGTGTGTGTGTGTGTACCCGCGTGCGTACGTGTGTGTTTGTTTGTATGCGTGTGTGTGTGTGTGTGTGTGTGTGTGTGTGTGTGTGTGAATGCGCGTAGGCGCATACGCGTGCAGCCCCCAGTGAGAGATGCAAAGAGGGGGGAAACGGGCAGCAGGCGAGTGCTTGGACTCCAGCGGAGAGGCAGAGTCCACCGCCAGCAGGTGTGTCTGTCTCAGGTAGCCGCGCTCGGGAGGCACTTGTTAAGTCCAAGGCCAGAGTCTGTGTTACTGCCGGGCTCTACTGAGAGACAGGTGCCAGACATCTTGTTTGTCTTTGGAAGATTGTTGTATTGATTTTTTTTTTGCGGAGGCTGTGGTTTGTAAATCTCAGCATGTCCCGAGGGCTCCCGATTGGTGTTTTTCCTTTTTTGTTCTTCTTCTTTTGGCTTGTGTCCCTGTGTGCGTGTGTGTTTTCCCATGTGCCTTGATTATGTGCTGGTTTTAATGCCTTCTGTCTGTGTTTTGGATTTTTGTACAACTTTGTACTGACCTTCACTTTGTGTTGAAAGGCGGTCTGCTTTGGAAACTTTTGCGGTAGTTAAGAGTGTGTTTTCTTCCTCAGGCCTATTGCTTTTGATGGCTTTATCCTGAAGTACCCCCTTACACACACACACACACACACACACACACACACACACACACACACACGGTCTCTCTCTTTCTCACACTGTCTCTCCCCCTCTCTCCCCATCCTCCGTGTCAGGCCGAGCTCTCTAAGGAGGAGCAGAGGCAGGAGCTGAAGGCGGAGAAGCTGATGCGAAGGGCCTCCAAGGACGTGTGCCGCCTACGCGAGCAGAGCCAAAAGGTCCCCCTGCAGGTGCAGTCGTTCAGGTGAGCCCAAATAACCCGTCTCCAGTTCAGTCGTTCAGGTGAGCCCAAATAACCCGTCTCCAGTGCAGTCGTTCAGGTGAGCCCAAATAACCCGTCTCCAGTTCAGTTCAGTTCGGTTCGGTTCAGCTTAGGGACACTGCACAGCGGGAGATATCACACAGGATTTCAGCATAGACATTTGCACTCACACTAACATGATAGCTCTGGCACACTGACCAGATATGTGAGAGATCCCTTGAGATTTTAGCATGGAGACTTTTGCTAGCTTGCTAGCTCCGGCACACTGCACAACGTGATGTATCCTGTAGGATTCCAGAATGTGATGAGATATAAATGTCCGACTCACACTAGCTCCAAACAGCAACAGTGTTGCCTGGTTGCCTGGCGCACTCTGCCACCTCCGTTCTGACCTGCTTTGAGGCATACTCCCCTCCCTGTGAGCATCCGGCTGAGGATGGGCCATCGGCCAATGCCGGCTGATGGCAGTGTCAAAGCTCCACCCAGTGGTGGAAGAGCATCACTGCAGTCTAAGGCTCCCCTGGCCTGGCCAGGCCTTGGCGCTCAGCGCTGAGTCGTCCCTGAGATCAGGGCAGTGCTGCTTGCCTTGTGGCCCACTTCATCACTAGATGAAAGATTAGGTCAACACGTCTGTGCTGGAAATGTCTGGGCCAGCCGCCTCTGTCTCCGCTGGGCTAACGTCTCAGGTCACAGTGAAACTCTTTGTTCCAGAGAAATGTGTACTGATGACAGTGTAATAATGCATGATTAATAGCAAACTCTGTGTACTGAACTTGAGCCTTAGAATGTCTCATCGTCTTACATCTCTTGCTTGTTCTCTTTCCCCATCTCTCGCTTTTTCTTTCACTCTCTCTCTCTCTCTCTTTTCTCTCTGTCTGTGTCTAGGGAGAGGATGGCCTACTTCACACGAGCAAAGATTAATATACCCTCCTTGCCAGCTGATGATGTATAATCATACTTAACAGCAAACAATGAAGTATTTGTATGACTTTATATAGTATTTTAATAATGTAACCTGTTGAAAAATGAAAACTGTAAAAAAAATATAGATTTTCACAATTTAGGTTAATGTATTTGTATAAAAAAACAAAAAGTTGGTATTGATTTTGTTTTTAATGAAAATATTTTTTTTTTCTCAGAGAAAACCAAAGTAGGGTCATTTTGGTTGATGTATTTGCTAAGTCATGATGAGCCTGTACAGTTTTGTAAAGTGAGTGTGTGCGCGCGTTACTAAGGAGTCGGTGTGTGTGCTCACGTTAGTAAGGGGTCAGATGAGAGCATTGAGGAAAGAGTGAAGGAACAAGAAATGTGACGTCACTTCAGGTCCTCGTACGTACGTGTGTGGGAGTGTGTGTGTGTACACGCACGTGGCGACAGTGCGTGTTTGCATGTCTATCTCTTGTTGGTCACCTTAAACAGGGACTTTTAGTCTCAGTGATAAGTGATTTAGTGTGCGTGGAGAGAGAGAGAGTGCTAAAGAGAGAGGGAGGGAGAGAAAGAGAGAGAGAAAGAGAGAGATGTGTGTTTAAAGCCGGTGCTCCACTTTGGTCTTTGTGTTCTGATCCAACACAACCTTGCTCTTTTGAATGTAAGCAGTCATTTTTCCCTTATCTTATTTTACTGCACTGATTCCTGCCTCTCCCTCTCTCACTCTTGGTTTAAACTGTGGCAGTCAGTATTGTTCCGTGGTAGTGACATGCTATTTACATCAGCATCAGCACAGTTCCCCGCGGATCTAACCCCCTATCCACCCCCCCACCCACAAGCGCTTTTTGATCAAATCCAAGGGAAGCAGCTCTGTTCAGTGTTTAAAGGCCTGCTCATACTAGATGTGAGACATGAAATGGGACTCTCAAGGCTCCTTGGCCAAATGAAGGATTTTTTTTTTTTTTTTTTTTTTTAAAGGTCTCTAGCCCCCACAAGTATTTTTTTTTCTTTCTTTTCTTTGACAGTAACATCAGCGATGCTGTACCTTTTGTGACGGTTTATCTCTCTCTTTTTAACGGTTGTCATGCAACACATCTCTAAAAGCTGTCAGTGTTTTGTCAAGAAAACTGTGTAGGAAATGTTCCAGTCGTCGAGCTGGGAGTGAACAGGATCGGTATTCGTCTTTGAGAAATTGAAAAGTGTCCGTTCCCCTTAGGTGAGCAAGAATATACACATGTTACTTCCGACTCACCAAGTTGGGGAAAGCCAATGTGAACTTACAACAGAAGCCTCGTCTGTAATAGTACTTCGGTTGGCATTTGTGTTCTGCTAGTCTGAGCTGGAAGAGTCAAGCATAGCACTGCTTTTGCCTCAGGTTCACTGAGGCTCAGATACCAATCCTGATGATGTGTTTGATCTCGCTGTTGCCAGAAATGCAGCTTTTATGAATTCTGAATAATGTTCTTCAGCACCTATGCCCCAACAATGCCCATATTTTTTTGTTTATTTATTTCCTAGTCATGTCTTATTTATGTTTGTTTGTTTGTTTGTTCATTCAGTTTTACTTTTTTCCCTCAAATTGGTCTCTTTTGGTCCAAATTGGTTCCTTTTCTGTAATTGTACATTCTTTCAGAGGCAGATTTGGCAGCTAATGCATGCAGGGAATGTTATGTATGCATTTCTGAAAGGCTTTGCTCGTCAGCTTTCCATGTGTGGGCAGTGCAGTGATGGGGGCTGATTCAAACAGGATCGACACGAGTGGTTGGAATGCACAAGAACGAGTCCTTGGAGATTTAAGAGATGAAACTCTCCGAATCGAAGTGGTCAGGGCACCATGCTGTGTATTCAGTGTATGCTGTTTCATAGGCTACGCAAGCAACACGGACACAGTTGACAACGCAAAGCTTATGCATGTTTTGAAGTGCCTTATCATAGTCTGCGCAAGCTGTGTGGACAATGAACCCCTGTGGCCTGTGTATTTCATAGCGAGACACCAAAATAGATGCTTGAAAGTCGCAACCTGACGTCCAATAATTATGAAGTACTTAAACATTAAAGCATAGTCATGTGTACTGTATAACAACATATAAAGTTGTAGAGGTGTATAACACCTACAAACTTAATAGCTTCCCACAAACATGATCAACCAAAACCTAATAAAAATAAACATTGCGCTTAACATAATAATCCCTGAAATATAACATCCCACAAATGTAATAACTGCCTCTTTTTTTTTAAACATAAATGTATAATTGTAATAATTATTTAAAAAGCCGTAATCATGATTTTAAAAAGTTATTACATTAGCTTCCCACAAATGCAATAATGGATTTAGTGAACGTGTTACAGAAGTGAATCCATGGATGCAATAGACTCCAAGTCTGCCTGTGGAAGTACAAGTTTGGGTCCCATCACGTGATCCATACTGTTGTTTAAGCTAAATGTACAAAAGTGTTTTTGCAATGTTTGTTGCTTGGTTTCTGTTGTTCTGTTCTTTTCATAACAGACAATGTTCTTTTTAAGATGTACGCATGATCCATGAAGATGTATCAATCCATTTCTAGATTTTTTTTGTTGTTGGTTTCTTCTCTCTTTTTTTTACAATATTTAATGAAATCTCACATTTGTAAATATTTGTATTACTTTTGCATATCAAATTCAAAATCAAATTTACAGAGTGTTGTAATGTATTTGCTCTCTTGAAACATTGGAATTTTTTCAAATGATTGTGTTAGAGAATGTCCACTATTAGGAACTAGCCACTGTAAGAAGGTATAATGCTTATGAACCAATGAACTTGATTTTGTTATACCCATTTCCGTGCAAAGTAGAAATGGTCGGAATTTAAACCAGTGACTGCCCCGTGTGTGTGTGTGTGCGTGCGTGCGTGCGTGTGTTGGTGTGTGTGTGTGTGTGTGTGTGTTGGTGTGTATGTGAGAGAAAGTGTGTTGGTGTGTATGTGAGAGAGAGTAAGAGAGTGATTGATTGCAAGTATTTCCTGTACCTGTGTACCACCTGTGGCCAATAGGACGGGCTCACAGACGTGACTGGACAGTGTCTCCTCCTCTCAGCAGTTTGTATGTGTTCCTGTGATTGGTTTAAAAATGATTTAAATGAACCAGACTCTTATGTGATTATTTCAAACTCCTATGACTTCCACAGAGATGCTTGTATCTACCCATAATTTGTTCACACTTGGAGTCGGCTGTCTGATATTGGTCTGTTTGGCCATCTCTAAATAGACATACACTTACAGTCCTTGTATGGCCACTTTTTCCAGCCGTTTTCCACTTGTCAGTTTAAAGGTTTATTTGTGCAGAGGTATGTGTTTGTGTTACTTTTGGATATCAAATTCTCCTCAAATGAGAGGTGGTCTGGCAACCAGACTTGCATTTTCTCCTATTTGAAAAAAATGCTCAGATCCGTTCATTGGGCGCCATGGACGTCTATCAAATGCGTTTGTGCATAGCTCATCATCGTCTTGCTTTCCCCCCTGTTCTGTGATTGGTCCCCTATCTCAGGCAAAAATTAGAGCGGTAGTTTCCAGATGGAATGAAATCACCGCACAAGGCAGGATGGGAACACCCAGGCTAGGCACATGGTCAATATGGACACAAAGCTGTGAAGAATAGTGGCCTCATAGACCTCTGAAGTTTGCCTACAAAAAAAGAACCAAAGCTGCCATCTTTGCCCATAAAAGGAAATCTGGGGTTAATCGAAGCTAACCATGGCAAGTTGCATTGCAAGTTAGCTCTGGGGTAGCAAAAATCTGTGTGCCATCGTAAAGTAGGCTACCGAAGATCATAGGAGCCGCTCAAAGGCAGAGGACAAAAGTGTGTTGGCCAAAACGTCTGCATTTCAGACTTCTCCGTCCCGTGAGAGTTTAACAGGTTCGATAATTCAAACCCCCCCCCATGTTATTTTCCCTTTTAACTAGCTAATTGAATACATTAATGAAAACTTAATTGAACAACAAACAACAAGTGTTCAAATGGATAAACAAATTATCCACTTCCACTTAAGGTGGGAGTAACATGAGAAAAAAACGACATAAATACAAAAAAAGGGCTAAATTCTCAAACAAGCAGACACAAACAGACAGTACACTATTCCTTTGGATTTTGTTTATGAATTTTATAATATTTTTTATAGAAGATTTAAAACTTAAGTAGGAGAAACTCAACACTTTAAGGTTGGAAGGTAAGCCATCCCACAAGACCGTTTCTGAAAACAGGAACGAGCATTTTTCCATGCAACATAGGCCTACAGTAGAACCTGTAATCTGTGTTAACTCCCCCTGGTGGAATTGTTGTGTGTGTAACAGTATAGCAAAACTGTATGATGCAAGAGTTGGGGGTGGATAGCCATGTTGGGAATACTACAAACAGATTAGAGTAGCCTAAGGATTGGCACTTGTGAACAACCCCCAGTTAAGGTGAGGGGGAGGGAAGGGATTGTTTGATTGTATAGCCCACCAGAGATGCAAACAACATGGAGGCTTGAACACAGACTAATCTGTCTAGGGGCACCACAAGGCTTAGTGCTGTTGTGATATCAGATGGAAGTTTCAGAGGATGATGTCTTGCAGGACCTGGAAGATCTCAAATGAATGTTAGCCTTACATTGGCAAGACATTATAGTATTAGCAAGACATTTTTAACTTAATTAGTTATGCATGTGCAGCAGTGTTGGAGAGTAACGCATGTAATTGCGTTACGTAATTTAATTACGAAATAAATGTAACTGATATATTACAGTTACTGGAGAAAAATGTGTAATTCAATTAAAGGTACTTTTGACATTTTTCAAAATTACAACTTGAATTACATATCAATATTGTCAGCAAAACCTTGCCAAGAATATTGTATGTAAAAATAACTGTTTCCTTCCACAGCCATAGTTTGATACGTGACCTTTTGATAGGCTCTATTACGTCTACAGCGCCATCAGCGTAGGCCTACATGGCTGCCTGTAAACGTATTATGATAAAGAAAAAAAAAGGCTGTGACCTATCAACTCAGATTGATTTTAAAATGTGGCTTGAAGTCTGACCTTGTGGTGATTATCATTATATTATCCTTATAAAAAATGTGATGCTTATTCATGTATTAAAAAGGGCTCAATATAGCCTGGGAATGCCCATGCTGCCTTGTGCGCTAGTACAGAACTGCTCGGCAGCCTGGAGACCAAGGCCAAAATCTTTGCATGTATTTGGGGACTATATCATTAAAAAATCCGAAAAGTAATCAAAAAGTAATTAGTTACGTTACTCAGATAAAGTAATTCAAATAGTTACACTACTATTAGATTTTAAACAGGCTAACTTGTAATTGCAACACGTTACATTTCTAAAGTAACCTTCCCAACACTGATGTGCAGATAATAATACCCAGTCACAACCCATTTCTGAAAAACCCACCTCTGATGCTATATCACAACAATTGTAAAATTGATTTTGGACTGGAGTGAGCACCTCAATTCATACTATTTTTACTTAATGTTGTCTGTGGCAGATACAAAGAGCTACGTTTTTAAAAAAGTTTGACGTTAATATCAAGTTTGCCCTCTACAAATAAGCTAATTCAACCATGACATAGTTATAGAAGCCTACACCAGGGATTTCCAACCTTTTTTGGCGGGGTGACACTATTTCTATGTCACAAAACATTGCCGACCCCAATCATTCACAACATGTGTAAGAGAGAGCACATTTCATGTCTGCTGCAACATCCAGTTCAGAACTAGGCTAGGTGAACCCTGCCTAGTTCTGCCGACTTAACTTTCGCCTGGCAGCTCAGGCTGGATACCTGCGCATCTATCTCACCTGCTTCCTGTCCACAACCTTTGGGTCCAATCACAAACTAGCTTATCCAAAAGACGCCCCCAGATCGTTGGTCTGATTGGTTGAAGGACTTTCCAAGAGTAATTTGACCTACTGTATGCCCATGATCACGCCTCTTGTGCAGTAGAAATAAAGCGCAGACTCCCCAGACTAATGTTCAATCTTAAAAGATTGAGCTAGTATGGTGATAGCCAGACAAGTTCACTTCAGAGCGGTATTTTCCCCAAAATGTCCCACAGTATCAAGCTAATTTGCTTGTTTGAATAACTCGTCTGGTTGTTTTGATACTTTGTTTGGAACGTTGACCAATATTATACCCATGATGATCTCATGCGGGAAGTCTCCGTTTATTTCCATATCTACATTGTAATGAAGGATCTGATTAGTTACTTTACTTGGATACCATAGGGGTTTTCTGATTTTTTTTTTTAATTTAATATATTTTTTATATCTCAGCCGACCCCACTTGAGGTCCCGACCCCAAGGTTGGGAAACAATGGCCTACACCCTCCAGATGTGAGTTAACAGAAATGACAATACCACCACTAGCTTGTACTTTATGGCCTGTTTTAGTGATTAACTATTCTAGGTTAGATGAAGATATTTCAACATGCTTCGGACATACAGGACAAGGGAGTTTGTCCTTGCACCTGTTGCTCCTGGGTGTCCCTTGGTGCTCCCCAACCCCTCTTTTTTATAGCATCTATTTATTTATTTTTCTTTTTAATTTATTTCTGTAGTTGAATGGACACTTGAGCACAAGGAATTTCAGTACTTATAAATGCTTATTTATGATTACATGACAATAAACTTTGAACTTGAACAGTATCATACTGCATTCCTGTGTTTGACTCATGCAACACTCACTTTTGGCCCTCAACCATGAGTACCTAATCAGTTCATGAGGCTCTTATAGTGAGCATGCCAAGTTTAATGATCCTTCAACTGGCTCTGATATCACAATGCGCTCACAAATAATTTGGAGCAATATGTCATTGTGGTTCATTGAGATCTGTACTTTTCTGTGAAGGACTGGCATAGGCACATGAAATTCTTAATACATAAATGTAAGGTTCCAATTACACTAAATATGCCATATTGACTTCCACCCTTGACCCTTTTACAGGCCTTCGCAAAGTCCAAAATGTCACTGTGTTGTGGAGCAATTGTAACCTTTGTCGTTGAAAGAGCTTTTGCTTTTGTAAAACCACCAATACATATTTTTGTAAAATGAATAGTTACAAATATGAGAGCAAAATGTTTGTTTCGTTTTCTGACAGGATTTGAGTGTTTATCTTCTGTAAAGACTAGTGACAGCTTATTTTCTGATGATAGGCTGCATTTTAACTCTAACAAACCTTCAACTTTAAATTGAAGTAAGTTGAAGGAATGTACTAGTTTAAAAAAAAAAGAGTGATTAAAATATAGGCTAATTAGCCTTAAATTAATCCTAGTTTGCAAGTGCATTGTGAAACATCATAAGACTTTTACGGGTTGAGCAATTAAGTCTGAAATAGTTGGTGTAGCTGTTCCACCAGCAGCAGTTGAAATCGAGCATTCTTATGCACATTTTCCGCTATAGGCCTAGGAGGATATTAAATGTGCAAAGCCCCTGGTAGGAGAATTGTCAGTGTACAATTTCAACATGCATAACTATATCAAAGACCTCCACATGTTTCTATTTATTTAACTATTTAACCATTTCAAATATGCAGAATCTGATATAATATATATGCTGTAATGAGATTATACACATATTGGCCAATCATGTAGGCCTATACCGTCAAAATCAAGGTTAACAAATAGGCTAAACAAGGTTAAATGTGTAGGCTAGGCATCGTATCATGAGGAGATAGCCAGCTATGCATATATGTCAAGATGGAATAGGCCCGACTTTCTCCTCTTTTCGAATTACTGCGGCGGTCACTGGCCCTGTCGGTGTAGCCTATAATCGCATTACACAATACCGAACGTGAGGCGCTCACGAGAGGGGTGTTTCCCGTGGTATTTCCTTTCTAAGTTAGTCATAGCCTACCATCAACTCATGAGCCTGATCGATGTTTGAAACAGCGCCAAGCTCAATATTCCCGAACGATCTTTTAACATCTGATATTTAGCCTAGTCTTTAAAAAGGAAATCCGTCCGCATTCCGTGAGCAACAGTTGGTCTTATTCTCATGCCAAACACCAAGATTGTTGTTCATTGAGGCATGTACCCTTGAGTCCTGCGCTTGCCAAATAGTGCGCCCTACTGACACCATTGCGCATGACTGGAAAATGCAGAGAGAAGTGGGCCTACTGTTTTGAGTAGAAGTCTTTTGCAGCCCCGGATCAAAACAATCAACGACGTTAAGGTACACTTAGAAGGTAAGCCGATATATGTTGCCATGTTATTCTTAGATTTTTATACAGTGGTGGTGAGGAGCGAGAAACTCCTCGACGTATGTATTTGGGCGCGGACTTACCGAAAACACCAGGGACGAATAGGAGTTTCCGCAAGCTAGATACACAAGGCCTGGTGACCCACATTCGAGCATAGTGAATGTCTATGAGCGGGTCGTGAGTGCGAGGGCGAATGTGTGTCAATGCGCTGATATTGTATGTCTACGGAATGTATGACTCTTATACATTTCAGAGCCACAACTAACAGCGATACTATTTGTGGCTGTGATATTGTAGGATGCATTTGCGATCGCATAATATGGACCCTTTTAGAACACAGTACATCATGTTAATCGCTATATGTATAACCTACTGTAACGTTATGCGTGACAGCTTCGGGCTTCTGTCCTGTGATAGGGACACACATGCTAATATGCTAGGTAGCTAGCATATGTTGTTTGAAACTCATTAAAGCCAGTTATGGAATCATTTCGGTGTGTTGTGCCAATTATTACACAATATACATCTTTGCTGACATAAATGGTGTGCTTTTGATGTCATGGAGTTTCAACCGTCCATGTAAGGTATAACTAGCATTAGCGCATGAAGCTATGCTAACTGGCCGCTGTAGAATATTGTGTGAGCATACAGAGGGACTGGGTTTACACTAGCGGGGGACTTCATGATGGTTGGACAGCTGACTAATACAATTAAAAGGAAATTATCTGTTCTAAAACATTTGCTTCTGTCTCTTTATATATAGAATACCATCCGAGACCTCAAGTTCCAAGGATATTTGTCACAAGGTCTCTCGAGAAGACAGATGTTGCAAAGTGGCAACATTAAAGAAATAATGTAACGTTAAGCGTCTGCTTTGGCTGATGAGGTCTGATATGCCTACGTTCATTCAGTAATGGTGAGTCAGCTCTATAGTTTACACTTCCGTGTGACCTTTGTTTGTTTTAACTTAAATTAGGGTGAAATTCAATTTGCCCCACAGTCCTTGTCCTGTCATTGGTTACAGGAATCCCCTTCGCATTTGTTAAACATTAACCAAACAATTATTTATGTATTTCTGCAACTAATTCGTGCAACATCTGCTGTGCATTAAAAAAATAAATAATAATAAAAAAAAATGAATGAATCATCCTGGCTGTTATTGAAGGAAAAGAAGCCGGAATGTTTGGCAGTAATCTATTCTACCTGAAGTCAAGTACCAGCCCTAACCTAAGGTGGAGTGGGACGTCTGAAGAAAACACGCACGCTGCAGCTGCCTAGTGGTAAACCTCCCTACTTTTGACACTCACTCACACAGGTCTAAATCACATTTGTGGAAATATTACATTATTATTACCTTTAAGCAACATTATCCTGCTAACAAACTCTTGGTTATTGACGAGTAGAGCAGAAGAAACATCTACACATGTGTGTTTTATGTCACTGTGGCATATTGTTGAAGATGTTGTTGATGTGTGTTTATGCAGGCACTGCTGCAAATGTCTTCCTCACGCCTAAAGAGTCTTCCTCCATAAAGGCAACCCTGAAGCAACTCAAGATGACAGCAAGCATTGACAGCAGGTGGGTGTACTGTGAAAATATTCTGACCCCTGAAGAGATGTGTCTTTTACCATTTCACTATTGAACATATACTCTTCATGGGTAGACATAGTCACTATTCCGTGGAGATAACTCAGATTGACTTCAAAGAAATTCAAATGGCCTTTATTACATGCTATTTGGAGCTGTATGGGTCTTCTATGGAGAAATGAAAGAAACGCCTCAGTGTCATTCGGTCTTGTAATTCCTTATATGTGCGCTTCTGTTGTCATTCAGACAAAGCTTGAGGATTAGTATTTTGCTTGTTTTGTAGGGATGATGTTTTTGATGGATTGATGGAGGAAGATGAGAAGGATAAAGCAAAACGGTAGGACAGTGTTGATATAATCTTGTGTTCCTATAATGCCCATCAATTTATATGACGATGCAAAATGCAAAGCCAGGCAATGAGTACTGTAATTTCCCGACTGTTAGCCGCGGCTCATGCATTGATTTTGCGAAATTTCTTCAGCAATGAGGCTAATACACGGGGGCAGTTAATATGGTTTTGTTTCTTTTTACTTGCATAAAACACTGTCCTGCGGCTTATACAAAATGCGGCTAATACACAGGAAATTACTGTAAAACTGATCAAGAATTAACCAAAACTAATTTAATAACTTGAGTCAGTTCGCTATTTTAATACCGTGAGAAAGATGCCCAAGCACAAATTTGTGGCTCAGGTTGACTGTAGTTCATGTGGGAGATCATCCTTGCGCTTCACTTTGACAACCTTGCTTGATTTATCTTTTAAAATAGTACCCTACAATTTGACTCAATAATCTCCTATGAAAGGTTTCCGACAATGACTAATACCTCTTCCCCAAACCTCCTGCACACAGAGTTTCCAGAAACAAGTCCGAAAAGAAGCGCCGAGACCAGTTCAATGTGCTCATCAAGGAACTGGGCGGCATGCTGCCGGGAAACACACGCAAGATGGATAAGTCCACCATCCTGCAGAAGAGCATCGACTTCCTCCGCAAGCATAAAGGTAACATTGACTTCCTTGACATTGACATAAAGGTAACATCGGGTGTTAGGAAGTCTCTGCTACCTGATGGTGGGTAGAAAGTGTCAGAAAGTGATTCAGGCTCCTGTAGTTCAAGATACACAGCATAAGGGAGTAAACACTACCGGAAGTTTTAAAAATGAGCAGATTGACTACAGGACTTCAAATAGCATTAAAGAACATTATGGGAATTTAAAAGAGTTCAGATGATATTAGCAGCATAGACAAATCTGTACTCTTAACCTAGTATAGACTGTAGAGATGGATTTTAAGGGGACAGTTTATGTAGAATGTTCTTTAGGGATCATGAGTTGTGCTTTAAAGTTTTACATTAGGGTAAGAGATGCATGGAACGCAATTCTCACTAATGACCATTTCAAATGGAATACAATTTACTGCTTAGAAAATGATGTAGTATAGAGAATGTTTTTGTATGACTTCAAAAAGTTCTTAACAGCATTTTAAAATGTTCAAATGTGTGTGCGTGTGTGCAACAGAAATTGCAGCTCAGTCTGAGTCCAGTGAGATTCGTCAGGACTGGAAGCCGCAGTTCCTCAGCAACGAGGAGTTTACACAACTCATGCTGGAGGTGAGGAGGCTGTGGTCTGTCGCCATGGTGCTGTTTACTTCCCCTTTTTCATACGATGGGAGCGGCAGTTATACCACATATCTTAAAGCCTTCCCACAAAGTGTCTCTAAAGTGTTCAAGTTTATACTAACTGTCAGTGTCTTTATGTTGTGGTTCATATTGAATATCAGAAAGTAATTCACCTTGTCTGTTCTGTTTCAGGCCCTGGATGGGTTTTTCTTAGCAATAATGACAGATGGAAATATCATTTATGTATCTGAGAGTGTTACTTCCCTATTGGAACACCTGCCTGTAAGTATTAGGGAGTGTGAATGTGGGAGTGTGTTCTGTAATAATTTTTACATTTAATGTACAGCCATAAAAGCCCATGTTACATTGCCCAAAACAGATGCAATTGTAATGAAATCATCATCTAATATTCTTTGTATGATAGCCAACATAATAAGGGCTGGCACAGCACAACATTATGTTTGGTATATCCACAGTGGTGGAACAGGGTGCTAAAGAACTCCCATTGGAGCATACACACAGACTCAACAACTACAGTACTTTGTCAGCTCTTAGCATAAGTAGCATTTCATATGTAAATGAGATGCAAATGCCTGTCTGTGTGTGCTCATGTCAGTCCGACCTGGTAGACCAGAACCTCCTGAACTTCCTGCCCGAGGGGGAGCACTCCGAGGTGTACAAGGCCCTCTCTTCCCATCCGGAGGGGGACAGCCTGAGCCCAGATTACCTCAAGAGTAAGTGTCCCAGCCCCTCAGTACCGCTCCTCCCCACTCCCCAACTCTCCCACCTGCCAAACACTCGCCTCAGTCCCCACTTTAGCTCTCTGATCAGGGCAATACAACATGCAGAGCAGTGGGAATGATGGCAGTTCACTAGCTGGTGGTGCAGCATGAACATTTTAATAATTACAGCAGCAAGTGTGAGATTCAGTGAAGAGTTAAAATCAAATGAAACGGCCCCAGCCATGGCACGACAGCCGGCGACCCGGGTTCGATTCCCGCCCCGTGGTCCTTTCCGGATCCCACCCCAACGCTCTCTCCCACTCACTTCCTGTCTCTCTCAACTGTCCTATCATTAAAGGCATAAAAAAGCCCCAAAAATATACTTATATAAAAAAAAATCAAATGAAACTAGAAAAGCACTCAGAGAGCGCAGACCTCCGCCAAGCAAAAGCATAGCCGCCTCCTGGATCCAGACGGTGATACGGATCACTCCCCCTTTTGAATTATCTTGCGAACAGACAAAGACAGACAGACAGACAGACAGACAAACAAACCCCGATGAAAACATAACCTCCTTGGTGAAGGTAATGAACAAACTGTTGATGCCTGCTGAGTGGATTCCATAATATATTGAGGACTAGCAGAATTTACAGGCTTACTGTTCCACAAATTAACTCTACTATTAACCCAACTTCAACCCAACACCGAGGTATGGACCGAGTCGTGATTTTTGTGTACCGGTTCAGCCCCGAGGATGTGTGTCTGCACTCCGCAGTGGTTTTGGTATCACGACTCCGCACTGCAGTGCTCAGTTGTGATGTGTGGAACACTACAAAAATCCAGAGGAAGATTGCTGGACGCATAAAAGGCAGGAGGGAGGACAGGGAATTGTAGTTTTTATTCGCCTGAAGTATGATGGGCATGCACGGGTAAGCACTGCAGTAATGCTGCTGCTGCTGCTGCTTGTGCCTCTGCTATGTCTGGTATGCTTGAGAGGGAATGGGATTCTTTCTGTCAGTGATCCTGTCACCTTGTTTATGTCTGGTGTTACTCAGAAATGGTTGCTGTTCTTGGAGGAAGTGTGTGTGTGTGTGTGTGTGTGTGTGTGTGTGTTTGTGTCATTAATATCATCTGTCTCCGTCTGGTCGCTCAACAGCCAAGAATCAGATGGAGTTCTGCTGCCATATGCTGAGGGGCAACATCGACCCCAAGGAGCCGCCGATCTACGAACACGTCAAGTTCATCGGCAGCTTTAAATCGCTGCATACTGGTAACAGTAAAGATTTGTACCTCTTGTGGTGACTGTGTTATGCTCCTGTTAAACTGCATTATATTAATTGTTAATGATAAAAAAAAGACTCAACCCACAGAAGAACCGGGTTGACCCTGATGAAGACGCTGTCCGTGTCCAAACGTTAGCCTCATCATTAATACTCTGTTCAACATTAATACTCTGTTCTCCGTTACTTCTGTGGGTTCAGTTGAGGAGAGCGATGCCGCACACTCCGAGTTATATGTTCCATTTTTTTAATAAAGCGATAACGTTTCAGCCTTTATAGCCTTCTTGAGATCACATACAAAAACACAGATTCTGTGATTCAGTGTGTGGCATCTCTCTCCCCAACTAAACTAGTTGCCTGCACCTCGACTTCCACTTCTGTGGGCTCAGTCATGTGAAGTGGCCATAACGTGCTATTTATTCTGCGCTCCTGCACTGACGGTCTAGAGTGCGAGAGATACCCACTTCATCTTATTCACTGTAGTTCTTATTACATTGCATGTAATTACATTGCATGTAAATGCAATGTACTGTTATCCCTATTCTTCTTATAGTTATTATTCTCTTTCCGACCAAAATCAACGGTTAATTGCGTTAAAACCACTGAACCGTTTCACGTCATTCAAACACTCATACAAACGTCTTGTAACGGAGATTTGACGATTGTATTTTTCACATTTGGGAACTTCATACTTTTTGAGATATTTACGATATAAGAGTTTAAAATTCCCATAGAGTTTACATTGAGACCCTTTGGCGGCAAAGATTAATTGTTACGTCAGTGCTCAGCTGTCAGTAATCAAGGATCTTTGATCCAAAGCCATGCCACCGCTAAACCTGAATGTTCGTCTGCTACTCATTCAGCTGTAACAGCTGTGAAAACATTCTACCATGCCACAACTGCTGAAAACCGGGACGTTATCGTCTTGTCTCCTGTTAGGCTACTCTTGATTTGTTTATATCGTTATAGTAACCGGTTTGCTCTCGTAACGTTATCAACAGCTAAAGACAATCTAACCTAACGTCAACGTAAACACTGTATAGCTAACGACAAGCAAGTTAGCCATCTCGACAGAGCAGCCTAAGCTACGACACTGATCTTCATCCAGCGTTTTAAGTGAAGTCCAGCCTGATAGATAGGCCTACTAGTTGCACCATTTAGGTTCAAGCCTTTTTCTCCCAGTCGTTTCTAGTACAAACTGCATTGCTACAGTATCATTTTCACGTTTGTTTGTTTGTTAGCAAGCTAGTCGTTTCAGCTATAGGGACTTGCCAGCCAGGCGATCATTTAAAGCTTTCAGTATCATTCACAAATTAAAAACCTTTGTTAACAGCTTATTGTACATTCCGATTAGGACAATCACACACCTGGAAACACTTCGAAGAACATACTAGCTCATTCTGTAATATGTGTAGTGTAGCTAGCCTACATAAAATATCCTACTGTAAGCTAACGTTACATTTGCTAGATCGTACCTGTTGCTGCATCATCGTTGATTGGCGTTGTTTGAGATTGTATTCCGCAAAGCCATCGATATCTCGGTATTCCGTATTCCAATGGTGTCTAAGTCTATAGCCTGGCCTACTTTTAACCTGCATTATTGTAGATATGAAGGCTATACATAGCCATGTATATAGGCTACAATATCCTACATGAAAGCTATTCTACCAGTCGTTTCACTGTAGGCTACTAAAGGCTCTTGCAACTCGTTTGTTGGCAACTTCATTTCAGTCTTTTAAATTCTAATAAATGAAGAGTTATTTTCCAAAATAGCCTATATCCACAATTTTGATGCATTTTCATAAATCACTTTTTAAATATGACTTTCCAAGTAGGCCTATACAATTTCAGTGGAATTGTAATTGGGTAATTGTTATTTATCTATTCTTCTGTGTAGCCTAGTTGTCTTTTTAACTATAGGCCTAATAGCCTACAATGTTTTACACAGTCAGCAACCTTTTTGCATTTACATGCAATGGTAATTCCTTCCATGGAATTACATTTTCTAGTTATATTCTATTACCATAAATGTGATCCTGCAAGGCGAAACCAGTCGCTTTGAAAAATTTACAAAATGAAGTTATTGTGCTCACATGAATGCCCACAAACTAATGTTTCCAACGATATGTATTATCGAGGGTATTACAACAACTATCGCTAAGATAACCACATCCAAAGTTGACATGGTTCTCCCGTCACGATATGCCAGAAGAGGAGAAAATCTCCTTTTTAAACAGGAATGACGGCTAATGTGCTGAATCTCCACTGGATTTAACAGTCAAAACGTATGTTTTTCTGTGAAATTTGTTCACGATATGAAACTGTAGACCGTCGAATTATGCGAAAACGTGAACGTTTGTGTCTCAATATAGCATCAAGCATACATTGGCCTTTGATAGCTACAACAGGGATGTCCTACCATTGTTGTGGTTCTCTTTAGTCATATCTGACTAACTCTTTTGCGGTCTTGCTATTCACACACGCATATACTGTAGTACGTTGTACATGCTTGCATACTGTAGATACTCATGCCATTGCAGGACACTAGCCATTGTAGAGAGATTGCTTGGTTGAATGTCTTGTCCTAGCTGACCGCCAGGCTGTATTGTACAAGATAGATAGATAGATACTTTATTGATCCCCAAGGGGAAATTCAAGAAGTAAGGCCTGATTCATAATCTACACAATAGTGGGGTACGAATTGTCATGAAATAATGGTCCCGTAGGATTTTTTTGCTAAAATTGATTTTTTTTGTTTTATTTGCTTTATTTGGGGTCCTACTGTTGAAAAATGACGGGGTGCAAATTTTCTGACCCCGTTTTGCCCCCCCTCTGGGGGGCGCTTTCTCACCTTGGCCAGGATACTGACTGCAATCATACATCTACTAATAATGATCACATTTTCACAATCTTGGTGTCAATTTAGGGGTTATTGAGGATGCTGAGTCCATTTATGACAGTTTCATTGTGATCAGAAGTTGTTATGACTCATTTTTACATAACATTGCAGTAATAAAGGCAAATCCAATGGGGAAAAGTCGGCAAACAGTAAGTGAGCTCATATCTTGGGAACGCTTTGATGTATGTCAACGAAACTTGGTCACATGACAACTGACCCCCTCCCAAGGGTACACAACAAATTTGGTGTAATTTGGCCACTGGGGGCGCTATAATTAGCGAACCTGCGTTTAGGGGTTACAGTATATCATGATGACGTTGGTTAGCAAAAGAATTCCAATGGCTAGTCATACTCTTCATACTCATATTGATGATCATTGCAAATTTTACCCACTCATTATAAACAATTGCCCATTTTGGATTTTCCTGAAAGAGAAACTAGATCATCAGCAGTCACAACTTTGTTTGGCCCCCTCATTGCTGCTTACCAATTTTTGTCAAAGATAACTATTTCAACACAAGTCAAGATATGTCTTTTAATTCTGTCTGATGACACAAAGCTGAGAATCACATTGCTAAGATACAGACAGAAGATACAAGAAGACAAAATTATCAAATGATGCCATTTGTAATGGATCCCTTTTAACCCTATGAGCCCTAACCAAGTGTGTCAAAAAACACTCCCATTCTTCTCTGTTACATTGCTCTGCCATTATTAGTTGCAGCGAGATGAAGCCTTTATTGCACGAAAGAGCAGAACTGGGGCTTTGCAACGAGACTAAACACTTGTCATTAAATTAAATCAAAGTATATCATATTTATAGTCTATACTGCTCTCTGCGTTCACCCGCACATCCATTACTCTCGCTTGAATTACTCATGAACCCGGGATCGCACAGACATGCACGCATATCAGATGAAAGAGGAGAAACAGAGCTTTCCATTGATACCAAATACATCGATCCTTCTGTGTTATAAAAATAGACAAAGTGACAAACAAATAATAATGTCATATAGCTTAGGCTACCATTATTCTCGTTTGATTTACTCTTGAATCAAAGATCAGAAAGCTATGGCACACATGTCAAATGAAAGAGGAGACACAAAGCTATCCACAGATACCATACAACCTTCTAGGTCATGAAAGAGACGAAGTGACAGCAAAATAATAACTTCATTTAGCTCCACTTACCCCATGTTTTTGTGTGTTTTTTGTGGCATAATAGCTTATGTTCATAATCCAACATTATCATGTGTTTCTCTATGGCAAGGCACGTTCATAATCCAGTTTTGAGATCCTAGCAAATTCCTGTATGGTATCCAATTCAAGACTCATATTGCATCCAAATTTGTTTGACAAATAAACACTTTTTTGCCTTTACTTTGTTCATTGCGATGCAGTAAAAAGTTATTGTAGAGAATCATCATGTGTGCCACGCAAAAAAGTCAGGTTAGATCAGCTCGTGTCACAAATATGAAGCACAAAAAGTGTCAAAAAATCATTTCTCATCACTAAATCAAAATTGCCATTTATTTCTGTAAGGCACACACCACATATTTCTGTAAATTGCTCAGCTCCAAAGTATCCCTCCACCATGGTTCTTGTATTATGTAGCATGTGTGAATGGCACTTACAATGACCAGGATAAATGCTTCTAACTAAAGGTAGTGGAAATGCCCTTAAAACAGCCTAGGGCTCATAGGGTTTCTCCTATCCTTTGGATTTGAAAAACCACCTTATTTAGAGAGCTAGAATTTTACATTTTCCTCTCTCATCTCTCGGTTTAGATTTTCTTGCTCCAAATTTCAAATTGAAATCGAGACTTTCATATAACACACACTCCTCAGTTTACTGATAGTGAAACATTTCTGGGGTATTTTGTGTCATACTGCTTGTCACACTTAAGTTGTTTACAAGAAAAAGATCATTTTCTCATTTCATCCGATATTGATTTTCATACATTTTTACATAACGATTTTGAGCCATCCATTACAAATGGCATCATTTGATAATTTTGTCTTCTTGTATCTTCTGTCTGTATCTTAGCAATGTGATTCTCAGCTTTGTGTCATTAGACAGAATTAAAAGACATATCTTGTGTTGAAATAGTTATCTTTGACAAAAATTGGCAAGCAGCAATGAGGGGGCCAAACAAAGTTGTGACTGCTGATGATCTAGTTTCTCTTTCAGGAAAATCCAAAATGGGCAATTGTTTATAATGAGTGGGTAAAATTTGCAATGATCATCAATATGAGTATGAAGAGTATGACTAGCCATTGGATTTTTTTTGCTAACCCAACATCATCATGATATACAACCTCTAAACGCAGGTTCGCTAATTATAGCGCCCCCAGTGGCCAAATTACACCAAATTTGTTGTGTACCCTTGGGAGGGGGTCAGTTGTCATGTGACCAAGTTTCGTTAACATACATCAAAGCGTTCCCAAGATATGAGCTCACTTACTGTTTGCCGACTTTTCCCCATTGGATTTGCCTTTATTACTGCAATGTTATGACAAAATGAGTCATAACAACTTCTGATCACAATGAAACTGTCATAAATGGACTCAGCATCCTCAATAGCCCCTAAAATGACACCAAGATTGTGAAAATGTGATAATTATTAGTAGATGTATGTGTGCAGTCAGTATCCTGGCCAAGGTGAGAAAGCGCCCCCCAGAGGGGGGGCAAAACGGGGTCAGAAAATTTGCACCCCGTCATTTTTCAACAGTAGGACCCCAAATAAAGCAAATAAAACGAAAAAATCAATTTTAGCAAAAAAATCCCACGGAATTACAATTCGTACCCCACTACAAGCTACGTAACCAGTGTGTTGTCCTCTCAGTGCGTTTGCCTTGTCCTCTGTGTCCGGTCAGACAGAACCGGCCCTAAAGCTGATGTGGACTAAGTCACCTCCATCTCTCCATCTCTCTCTCTGTCTCTCCATCTCTCCATCTCTCTCTCTGTCTCTCCATCTCTCCGTCTCTCCGTCTCTCTGTCTCTCCGACTGCAGCCCCGCTGGTGACCAGGAACGGTTTGGAGGGCGTGCTGCAGCGGGCACTGCGACCGGCCTTCGACGACCAAGTGTGTTTCATAGCAACGGTGAAGCTGGTCAAGCCGCAGTTCATCAAGGTTAGTCCTCTGCTCTCTCCGTGGCGCCCCGCGTACGCTGCAGGGCAAATATTGACTTGGCATAAAAAACAGCTCCGTTTACGAAGGTCAGCGGAATCATGGCTCTGATTGGTCCCCCTGGCGCCGCGCCATGCCACCCCTCCCCACCCTCCCCAATAAGTGATGTTTAATGGAGCATGCATGCTGGAATCTCACCTGAGGGTCGGCTGATCTGATGGTTGCTTTGTGTTTGTTCATCAGGAGATGTGCACCGTGGATGAGCCGAATGAAGAATTTACCTCCAGACACAGCCTGGAGTGGAAGTTCCTCTTCCTGGATCACAGGTGCGTGTCCAATAAATATATGATAGACGGTGTGAATATTCTGCCGAAGATTAAGTGTATTTGTACTGTTAAACACTTCAATCAATTATTGTTGATCATTTATGTTTCTGTTTCTCTGTGTGTGTGTCTGTGTGTGTGTGTGTGTGTGTGTGTGTGTGTGTGTGTGTGTGTGTGTGTGTGTGTGTGTGTGTGTGTGTGTGTGTGTGTGTGTGTGTGTGTGTGTGTGTGTGTGTGTGTGTGTGTGTGTGTGTGTGTGTCAGGGCCCCTCCTATCATAGGGTATCTCCCGTTTGAGGTGTTGGGGACATCAGGCTATGATTACTATCATGTGGATGACCTGGAAGCGCTGGCCAAATGCCACGAGCACTGTGAGTATACTAAAATGGCTTATCTCAGTCTCCCACGTGCACGCACGCACGTACACACATACACACAGGCACAAGAACCGTGCTCCCGCCAAGCTCCCGTGGAAAGTTCCAGAATGGCATGCCAGACAGTCTCCTGCTAGTTGCATCAAGCACGCTTTAAGTGATCTGACCAATGAGATGTCTCTCCTTTTCACTCACTCCTCTGGTCTTGACTCGTCTCTGTGTCTCGTGTCGTCCCTCAGTGATGCAGTATGGGAAGGGGAAGTCGTGCTACTATCGCTTCCTGACCAAAGGGCAGCAGTGGATCTGGCTGCAGACGCAGTACTACATTACCTATCATCAGTGGAACTCCAGGCCAGAGTTCATCGTCTGCGTGCATACAGTCGTCAGGTGCAATAGAACACACACACACACACACACACACACACACACACACACACACACACACACACACTAATACACAGACACTACTACAGATTAATCCAGAAGCTTTCTGGAGAAAAATATTTTTGCAAGATGGAATTGTGTATGTTTTATGCCTAGTTTCTCACTAAATGGTGACTGGTATGAAAATCTATAATTAGCACAGAGGTATCTCAGCTTTAGAGTTGAGGCAAGCACAATGGATGATAAAATAAATACATACATAGGTCAAAGGGACAGGAATTAATAGTGTAATGATTCAGTTATGATTCAGATCATGTGTCATGAACACATCAATCAAAAAGGGAAGATATAAAGTAGAGAAGAAGTAAGCAAAGAGCATAATCATACAGTAAAGCAGGCAACTCCTCAGACAGAAGGTTTTCATTATCTGTCCCTGGATACTGATCTCCTTCCACCACATTTCAATCAGACTGACCGCTTTTGCATAATCCTGCAGGCAGACGTACAGACTGACAGATAGACATTCAGATTGAGCTAAACCATAACTTCCTCCTTGGCATGGTGATTGGTTTATTGCAATTGGGCTCATAAAATGTAAATACCATTAATTTGGTGTCCAAGTCCAACACTCTTGTCAGCTACTGTGTGGACGCATAGGCTCACTGTCAACACTGTGTGATCTCGTGCTCTTCTCGCTCCCTCTTTGTCCAGTTACGCTGAGGTGAGGTCGGAGAGACGTCGAGGGATGGGCATCGAAGAATCCCCACCTGAGATCACTGACAAGGTGAGCGACCTTGCCTGGTAATACTTCTCCCAAACTGACTCCAGGTCAGCTGGTGTGATGCGAGTGTGTGTGTGTGTGTGTGTGTGTGTGTGTGTGTGTGTGTGTGTGTGTGTGTGTGTGTGTGTGTGTGTGTGTGTGTGTGTGTGTGTGTGTGTGTGTGTGTGTGTGTGTGTGTGTGTGTGTGTGTGTGTGTGTGTGTGTGTGTGTGTGTGTGTGTGTGTGTGTGTGTGTGTGTGTGTGTGTGTGTGTGTGTGTGTGTGTATCCATCTGTAACCATTGTGTGTGTTTGTGAAAGCAGGGTCAGGACTCTGGCTCCGAGTCGCAGCTGAACACGTCCAGCCTGAAGGAGGCGCTAGAGCGCTTCAGCCACAGTCGCTCGCCGTCCACTTCCTCCCGCAGCTCTCGCAAGTCTTCCCACACCGCCATCTCAGACAACACCTGTGCCTGTGAGTGGTGCTAAATCACACACACACACACACACACACACACACACACACTATATGCACTCACACACTTTAAGGCAGGGGGGTTTCCATTGATATTGGCCCTATTGTGGGTACTTCTGAATGCCCCTAAACAACTTTCTCTTTCTCTCTCAATCTCTCTCACTCCCTTACTCTCACCCACACACACACACACACACAGACACGAGCGCTTTTGGATAGAGACTGTTTTCCATAGTGCTGTAATCAGACTGAAAAGAGATGTCATAATTCTATACCCTATAACATTTCACTTCCTGAAGAAGAGCCCTCTCTGATTGGTCTGTTTGCATTTCAGCCACGCCTTCTAAGATACAGCTGGACACCAGTACCTCCCCCCACCCTGCGGCCCCATCCACCATTGAGATGTCCTCCCAGCGCCGGTCTTCCATCAGCAATCAGGTGAGCTGGGCCGCCACGACTGCACACTCCAACAACAGAGACCAACAGAGAACTGGACCTTGAAACTGATTCCGTTCAGAATTGTTCTGAGCTGTCAAGTGAACCAGCTCGCTTTTCCACCAGTTTTTGAACGGAACCAAGATTACCAGATTAACTTCTTAGACACACAGAAAAGTTGTGCAATTCCTTGTGTTATTGACCCCTACGCGGTCCACGCCACAGAAAAATGAGCACGCATATTGGGGTCAGAAAGCTGTATTGTGTGTTGACTTTAACGTCAAGAAAAATGGCTACTTTTTCACATGTATAGTGTATACACAACGAGCTTGTCAGCCAGATAGCCATAAATGGCGGGCCGATGAATCTCTAGTCGCTTGCGAACTTTGTTTACCCACTCTGTTATCAGCTCAGGATCAGGCAGATGATCGCCATTAGCTAAGACTAATTTATTAAAGTGCGGTTCGCAGTCCTGGGATGACAGTGAATATTCTATTTAATACACTGAGGACGGTTTGACCCCAAAATGCGTTTGTTTAGGCATGGTGCCATAATAAAAAAGTAAAAAGAATGAACCAGTGAGTGCAGCTCTTTTGCACATCAGTATTCTATTAGCTGCGCCATTTTTCTGACCCCATGCTGCGCACACACCCAACCTAGGCTCTGGATGTTTACAAATATTGAAGGGTCTATAGGTAGGGGGATTTCCCACCCTGGGCCATCAACTACCAAGCCTATTTAGCATCACACAACCTGACACAAGATAAAACAACCACAGCAACAATAACAACAACAACCACAGCAACAATAGCAACACCAGTAACCACAACAATAACAACAGCAACAGCAACAACAACAACCGCAACAATAACAACAAGCACAACAAGCAGCAGGGTGTGTGCTGTAGCCCTGAGTGTGTCCTCTTGTGTTCCTCCTGTAGTCCATGTGCTCCCAGACCACGGCCCAGAGTGCAACACCACCACTGGGGCCGCCGTCGCAGCAGCAACAGCAGCAACAACAACAACAACAACAACAACAACAACAACAACAACAACAACAACAACAACAACAGCAGCCACAGCAGCAGCAACAGGCACAGGCACAGCCCGCTGTGCAGGTAAACACACACACACACACACACACACACACACACACACACACACATACACACATACACACACACACACACACACACACACACACACACACACACACACACACACACACACACACATACACACACACACTCTTCCTCCAAGAACAGCAACCATTTCTGAGTAACACCAGACATAAACAAGGTGACAGGATCACTGACAGAAAGAATCCCATTCCCTCTCAAATGCCAGACATAGCAGAGGCACAAGCAGCAGCAGCATTACTGCAGTGCTGACCCGTGCATGCCCATCATACTTCACTCATTTAAATGCTTTTATTTGGATCCAAATTTGCTAAGAACGGGAACAAGATCCAAACATTTTGGGAAGAGGGATTCACACACACACACACACACACACACACACGCACACACAGTGTTATTGTAAGTGTTACACTTTTACACTGGAGTGTAGTATAGAACTAAATCTTAATGTGCACTGTTATTTACTGTTATTTTTCTGGACTATTTTTGTGCAAATTTGCAGCCTCAGATTGTATCCCATCACGTTGGACACTGAGCAATAGCAATGCAAAACTACAGATTTGAGTGTCTGCAAAGACCTTTATTTCCCAGAGCCTCTGCAGGCTACCTTATTGCCAGTGGCCTTATTAAATCTGAAGGCTAATGAAGAACACTCTGCATTATTAACATCCATTTGTAAGGGGATCTGGCACCGTTGAGCTCATTTGTTTTAGATGAATTCATCAGCCGTGTTGGTGCTGATGCCAAGAATGCATGGGCACAGTTACAGCCTACCCATGGCTACAGCGTAGAGCAGTCACACACACACACACACAGAGGAAGCAGAACCACCTGTGGCAACCCCTCACCTTTGACCTCTGTCCCTTCTGCTGTTGCGTCCTTGTCGTGTGTGTGTGTGTGTGTGTGTGTGTGTGTGTGTGTGTGTGTGTGTGTGTGTGTGTGTGTGTGTGTGTGTGCGGTGTGTGCGTGTGTGCGTGTGTGCGTGTGTGCGTGTGTGCGTGTGTGCGTGTGTGCGTGTGTGCGTGTGTGCGTGTGTGCGTGCGTGCGTGTGTGTGTGCGTGTGCAGTTCACGGCCCAGCTGAATGCCATGCAGCACCTGAAGGACCAGCTGGAGCAGCGCACGCGTGCCATCGAGGCCAACATCCAGAAGCAGCAGGAAGAGCTGCGGCAGATCCAGGAGCAGCTGCACCGCGTACAGGGCACGGGGACGCAGGTATGCCAACCAGTGGTGGGTAGAGTATTGAACATCTACATCTATGGTTATCGTTGTGGTTGTATCATGATTTAAAACATGTCATTATGTGCTGTTTTTGCTTTTGTACAAAGTGACTTACAAATGAAAAGAACACAATAGTTCAAAATGAAGAGTAAACAGTTTTTTTTTATTTATTTTTTTAAATACTTAAGTACCAGCCTACGCATGTTTTCATTTTCATAGTAAAAGCATTAGTGGATTGCCATCCTACATCGGTTCACACTCCACACCAGAGAAAATACCAAAACAGTCATCAGAGAAGATACTCTTAAACATTCCAACAACACGAACAGAACGAGGGAAAACTGCTATTTGCTCATATACACCTCATGCCTGCAATGAGCTTCAGAATATACTTCACCTGGAGTCATTACCACCTCTGAATGTATTTAAAAGTATTTGAAATACATTGAAATATGTGTGTCTCATGTATTTGATCCCTGTGTCTAACTGACTTAGTGCTGTAGTGTGTGTCTTCTGTTTTGGTCTCTGTATTTATGGAACTTTTATGTGCTGCCAGTCTTGGCCTGGACTCCCAGGCAGAAGAGATATTGTATCTCAGTCAGTGGGACTTTCCTGGATGAATTAAGGATGAAATGAATAATAATAAACATCAGAGCAGTTGTCAACAGAGTTTAGTATATGATAATCTCATTGATAGCATAGATTCTGCAGATGCCGGTCTGAAAGTTCTAGCTCTACAATGCATTGTGTTTTAAAGAGGTTTATTTTTATGATGATGCCTGTGAGCTCTGCTGTGTAGCTAGCTAGTATCTGCTTAGTGGTGTTTCTGGCTCTTTCTTTCCCTGAAGATTTAGAGCTGATTTGTGATCTGATCTCTCTCTCTCTCTTGCTCTCCTTCCCTCTCTCTCTCTCTCTCCCCCTCTCCCTCTCCGGTGTTCAGATGTTCCTGCAGCAGGCTGCGTCGGGTGGTCTGAACGTGCAGCTGGCGCCGGGTGGTGCCACCATGCTGGGAGCGGCGGGCACTCAGGCAAATGTGCTGACCATCCAGCCTGGCCAGCAGCAGAGCGTCACCAGCTCCGAGCAGGCAGTCGCAGTCGCAGTCCAGCAACAACAGCAACAACAACAACAACAGCTGCAGCAACAACAACAGCAACTACAACAACAGCAGCAACAACAACAACAGCAGCAGCAGCAGCAGCAACAACAGCAGCAGCAGCAGCAGGCCACAGCTTCCCAGCAACAGCAGCAGGCCCTCGCACAGGTAAAACACACACACACACACACACACACACACACACACACACACACATGCAGCATACACACGCAATACACACTCCGATGCTCACTAGGTCATGTGGAGATTGGAGAAAGTGGGAGATGTGCGTCTTGTGGGAAGACTGAAGAGGAATGAGTTCCGTTTTTCAAGGAGACAGTTTGGGGAAAGGAGTCAGTTATTATTTACGTAGTTGGTTTTTTTTTTTACTGTTTAATCCTTTGTTCATTACCTCAGGAGCTGACCTTAAAGGCTTTCTTCTTGATTTTAAGCAAAACTAACATGATTGCAAAGAGGAGATTTGGGCTCTTTTCTGCATTGGCCTTTTCTTTTACATGGCTGGCAGTCATTATAGTAGAAGTATGACGTTTAGAATGACATGCAGTCATGTCATAGAGAAGCTGATGTAATTGTGGAGAAAATAATGGATATTGATCCCTGATTATGTCATCGAAGCGTGCCTCACTTAATGCCCAGTCATGCCTTCCATGTGAGTGGTTGTGTCATCTTTGACTCGTCCAGATGATGTCACACTATATCTGTGTGTGTGTCTTTGCCCTCAGACCCAGCGTGCATCCCAGGGTGCTTTGCCCACTCCGCTATACAACATGATGATTTCACAGCCTGGCTCTGCCAACGTGATGCCCATAGCAACCACCCTGGCACACAACAGCTCCCAGGGGGGTGCCACCATCACCACCTTCACCCAGGACCGACAGATCAGGTACACACTCACACACACACACACACACACTTGTTAGCCTGGTTTGTCCTGTCTCTTGATAATAATCAGGTTGTAATATTTTCTTTCTCCACACTTTCTTTCTTTCTGTCCTATTCTTTTATTCATGTCCATCTCGCCTCCCACTCCTGTATCCATTTATCTCTCTCTCTCTCTCTCTCTCTCTCTCTCTCTCTCTCTCTCTCTCTCTCTCTCTCTCTCTCTCTCTCTCTCTCTCTCTCTCTCCGTCTCTATCCCTCCCTCTCTCAGGTTCCCAGCCGGCCAGCAGCTGGTCACTAAGTTGGTGACGGCGCCCATGACGTGCGGCGCGGTCATGGTGCCCACCACCATGTTCATGGGGCAGGTGGTGACGGCCTACAGCCCCTTCCAGCAGGGCCAGCCCCAGGCCATCACGCTTCAGCAGCAGCCGCAGCCGGGCCAGACGCAGGTCGACTCGCAGACGCAGGCTGCCCAGGGCCAGGTCGTGCAGTCAGGAGTCGCCCAGCAGGCGCAGCAGCAGCAGCAGCAGCAGCAGGCAGCGCAGTTCCTGCAGGTAAACAGCAGAGGGCAGTAGCAGCAGGCACTGCCTAGCGGTGCCGTTAAACAGCAGCAGCAAGCGCAGTTCCTGGCTGCAGGTGAACAGCAGATGGCGGCAGCAGCAGCAGCAGCAGCAGCAGCAGGTGTAGTTCCTGCAGGTAGACAGCAGAGGGCAGCAGCAGTAAGTGCAGTTACTGGCTGCAGGTGAACAGCAGATGGCGGCGGCAGCAGCAGCAGCAGCAGGTGTAGGTCCTGCAAGTAAACAGCAGAGGGCAGCAGGTGTAGTTCCTGCAGGTAAACAGCAGAGGGCAGCAGCAGTACAAGCAGTTCCTGCAGGTAAACAGCAGATGGCAGCAGCAGCTTTTGAGCTAATTGAGGAAAGCAGGAAGGAGGGGCAGGCCTTCATTCGAAGAATTGGAATAGGGAGGGATGTTTGAAAGTGTAATTACCTCCTACCTCCTACCACCAAGGTTGATAAGAGCAGTCAATCAGCTGTTGTGTGAGTGTTGCCGTTATATTTGCATTTGTTCCCTCATGTGCTGTTGGGATGTGTATAGCTGTTTCTACAGTATACCTGGCTATTTGTAAATGTACTCATTTGCTTTTGGGATGTGTATGGCTGTTTGTATCTGGCTGTTTGTTCATTTTGGTTTCAAATGTCAGCCCTGCTGTTAGGATTTTTATGATTGGCAATGTTTTTGGAAGCTGATCTTCTTGCTGTGTGTGTGTGTGTGTGTGGTTGCAGGGGACCCGTCTGCTCCATGGTAACCAGTCTACTCAGCTCATCCTGCAGGCAGCTTTCCCAATTCAGCAGCAGGGCACCTTCACTACCACCACTGCACAGCAGCAACAACAACAACAACAACAACAGCAACAACGTCAACAACCACAGCAGCAACAGCAGCACCGTCAGCAACAACTGAAGCCTCAGACTCAAAAGCAACAGAAAAGCCTGTCCAATCACCGGACTGATGGTGCCAGCGGCCAATGACGATAAACCAAAGGGTCGGCTTTCATCATCTCAGGAGCCAGTCAAATGGACCTCCTGAGTTTGTTTCGCCCTCTTCTGGCCCAGTGATTGGTGGTGTGTGTGGGTTTTTTTTGTTGTTGTTGTTAATCGTCCTGGGAAGCTCAGTGTTGTTACAGGACCACAGACGTTTTCATGATTTTTAGCTTTCCACAATTGAATCATGGGGAAGAGGAGAAGCCGTGGCGTGCTAAGGAACTCGCTGCTGTGCCCATCACGAAATCGGACACTGCACAGGCCTCCACCTTCCAGCTCCTCCCCACCCCCTGACATTACCATGGTAACAGTTGTCTGGCTGGGCTCTTCCACTTCTTCCTTCATCAGCTGTCAATCAAAGGTGTCTGTTTTTTTGTTTTTTAAAGAAATAGTAATAATTATTTATTCAAATGGAGAAAAAAAAACATTTTGCTGGTTGTCATCTTCACCAAAACCTCAGAAGAAGGCTGCTGTGTCTGGATTTTAATGTGCGCCTAAGAGCTTTGACTCACCAGTGGACGTCAAACGGACTCGGACTCTGTACAGTCCCTGTGTAACATAACCTGTAAATATCCCGACATAAAGGAAACAGCAGAAGCGCGTTTTTTTATAAGATGCATGACCAGTGTAAACTTTTATTCCTAGTTTTTGTTTTGATTTTGATTATTATTTTTTTTAATGTTCTTGTATTGTTCTAAACAGGGGGGAGGGGATTGCCTTTTTTAATTTTAATCTAGAGTTTCTTCAGACTGGTCCAGAGGGATTCTTGAGAGTGTGTCACAGTTTGTTTAATACAGAGAATTTAGGATTTAATGGAACACTTACGCAACTTCCATAGACATTATTTTTTTCCTTATAGGTATGTTAATGTAATGGCATACAGTTAGCCCTCCTGCTAGAGGAACCTTAGGTTAAAAATGCTTGAATATACCTGTCTAAATTTAATCTCTATACAATGAAGTGCCAACAGGTGAACTATAGTATGAACTTTCTGCTGTGTTTTTGAAGCTACCTGTTAAATTAGTTAGTGTTCATGCCCCCCCCCCCCGGTGCCTCGGCCCCATGTACCTTCCCCCACGTTGCCTCCACCCGTCGGGAGTGAGGCCACACGCCTCTTCGGGGCCTGTCCAGCTCATCAGCTGGGAACCGCCAATCGCTGACCTTTCACCCCTTAAACCCCAGTGCGTCTCCTGCCCGGTGGCAGGACGCTCACCCCTATGCCTTCCTCTCAGGGCTTCCCGGTGCTCTGCCCCTATGGCGTGGCCGACAAAGCCCTGGCGTCCCACCTCCGCCTCTCTCTCTCTCTCTCTCTCTCTCTCTCTCTCTCTCTCTCTCTCTCTCTCTCTCTCTCTCTCTCTCTCTCTCTCTGCGTTCAGGGGCTGAGTCGGAACGCTCACTTGCTTCAGCGCTCGTGGGCAGCGAAGTTGATGGGGGACAGCTCTGTGTGCGTTGGCAAGGTCCAGTCACGCGGCGGCATGCTGGGCACCAGTCTCTGTTCTCGCCCTCTGCCCGCGGTGTCATATTCAGGGTGGACAAGGCGACCCTCCATCTGTGGGTCCTTCCACACATATGGGCTGTCCTATGACCACAGAGAGGACTGTCTCCCCCGTTAGCAAATCTCCAGTTCCAGCTGCAACTTGGTTTTCCCAGGAGGTCTCCCATCCAGTCCTGACCAAGTCCACTCCTGCTTAGCTTCAGTCACTCTGCAGAGAGGGGGTATCTGTTGGTCTGGCTGCTGGCCCCCCCATGGGGCCTACTGGCCCTTCGGAATTGTAAAATTAACATAGGTGTAGGGATAGGACCTATTTTAAAAATGTGTAGTTATATCAAATCATCCTCTACCCACTCCCTGATATATCTTCTTGCAAGTACTGTGATGATGCCCACTAAAACATGCTTCCCCACCTTCCATGTTGACAGATTTTCTGAAATACTCACCCCAAGATAATGTTTGTATGTGAGCACTTATATTTGTCGGAGCACTTGAATGTGTTGGTGTGTGTGAGTAGTGTGTGTGAGTGTGTGTGTGTGTGTGTGTGTGTGTGTGTGTGTGAGCGTGAGCGAGAGAGCGTGAGAACGTTCTTCCAGCCCAGGTGTCTTACTTAACTTGCTATTGATATTGCCGCTCCGTGGTACGCATGTTTTCTCCGTGTCTCTCAGGTATAGGAATACACACAGTCCGTACTCAGCTCTGCTATTGGGCAAAGGATTTGATAGGATTTGAGTGAGGGAGGGAGGAGGCGGGGCCAGAGCAGCCTCCACTTCCCCCACTACTGCACAGCCACAGTAAGCCATATCTGATGCACGCCTCGGCGTCAATTGGATCTTACCCTATGCTTTTCGAGGCGTGTGTGTGTGTGTATGTCTGTGCGTGTGTGTGTGTGTGTGTGTGTGTGTGTGTGTGTGTGTGTGTGTGTGTGCACACACGTGTGTGTGTGTGTGTGTGTGTTCTTTACAGTGTGGTTTAAGTCTGTTATGTTTGTATGCGTACGGTGTACAGTGTGTAGTTTTCCATTTGGGAGGATGTCTGCAGATTACAGTTAAACTGTTATTTGTGCAACAAGTTTGTTTGTGTGTGTGTGTGGTTGTGTGCAAATGAGACACAGGACACGACACTGTAATGCAACATTGTGAGAGCTTCAATATATAGATATGGTTGTGTGTGTGTGTGTGTGTGTGTGTGTATGTTTTGGGAGGATGTAAGTGAGTATGAGTGTGGATGGTTTGTAATGTCATTATCACACAGGGGTTCACCATGTGTTACCCCTGGCGATAACCAATCAGTTCTTGCTTTGCAGTAAACAAAACATTCTAGCGACCTCCTCTTCGGCTAGGTTAGACGCTTACCTCTGAAGTCTCAAACATAATCCTTATTGTTGGAAACATTTTTTTATATAATGCAAATCAGAACCTACTTTATTTTCTTACGGCTTAAGGAGTTTTAATTGTGCAGGGAATAGATGAGGCTGGGCAAAGGATACCGTCGTCACTGTTGAGCTGAAGAAGCGGTTTGTCAGAAGAGGGACAAAAGAGTGTAGTTAAACAAGCTGTGACACTCAGGCTTGGTTGAACGATCTACTTCCAAATATGTACCTTCCTTCTTTTAAAACCATCCCCTTGTTTACTTCCGTGTTGTTGTTGTTTGTTGTTATTGTTGGTGTTGCTACTATTGTTGTTGGTTGGTGTTTTTATTTTTTGTTTGTTTTTGTTTTCATGGACAATGCATTTATTATTCAGTGGTGTATTCCTCAAACACAGATGTCACTCAGATGCAGCACCCCTTCAAAATGTATGCCAAGTATATGGATGGACTGAGTCACGTCTGTAATGCTCAATCAGATCAACACGCCCCATCAAATCTCCAAAGTTCTGCAGAGTTTTCTTGTGGAACAGGTTAAGAGGGAAGGTGTGAGTTTTGCTGAAATTCAAATTACATGGAAGGAGAGCTGGAGGTTTCTCACTGGCTTTTCAGCCTTATTCAGAACAATGACCATGTTCATTTTGTCATCAATACTGTATGTAAACAACATGAGTGTTTTTGAGATGTTCTATGGTGCTACACTACAGTGTCATTGAAATATGCTTACAAAAAAAATCATTTCACAATGGTCTCTTAACTGAACTATCACATCATTTTGCAACAGTTTGGTAGACGAGTTTGCCAATAGCCTCTGCCCCTTATTAATATTCAATATTAAAATAAACAATACAACAAACTATATGTAATATCTGTCTCCTGTAATTTTTTAATAAACATAAAAATGTATGTGTGAATGTAAAAAATAAACAATGAAACCAGGGTAACCAGTCACATTACATTATTTAATCAACCTTATCCTTGTATCAAAACGTCTGAACTTCAAAACAAGCTCCATTTGAGACACACAAGTCTTAACATGCCTAACAGCACATCAATTTCCATGAGTTCTCTTTAATTCAGTCTTTCACTCACGCACACACACACACACACACTCACACACACACACAACTGTAAAACTTCACTGCAAATATGTACACACCCTTTTAGCCCATCTGTGAACTTCTATCATCTTGTGCACTGTACAACAAAAACAAGTCTCAAGCAACACAGAATTGATCTTATGTACAAGGGCAAGTGGAAAAAAATGACATCATGTTTCTTAATGGCCATAAATAACCAGCAGTCAAGGTTGCGTTGCCCCTCTCAGCACTGACTGCCCCGCCGCGACCCAAACGTTGTTTTCTGCTGCTGCATCCACATCATGGACAAAGTGTTTATTTCACCCAGCGCTGACTCAGCCGCTCCCCGTATACCCGAAATACCACACCAATCAATACAATGAAATGGAGTCCAGTCACACTTAGAGGAAACTTAAAAGGCATTTTTTTCTTAGCACTCATCCAGAGAATGATGATTAACGTCAGATATGGGTGGTAAGGGAGACTCCATCAAGCAATAGGGAGACATGCAACATTAAGATGTTAAAAGGCTAACTGAAGGTAGATAGGTAGGTAGGTCATCCTAAAGTTAGTGTTAAGCTCTGAAAGCTGCTTGAGTATAGAGGTTAAACCAGAATAGGAGCCAGTTGAAATATTTTCACAAGGCCAAAAACCCATGAATTTGATACAGCAGCTGAAAGACCAGCTGGATACAGTTGCATGTTTTTCATCATGTGGAAAAGTCACAGGGCAGGTCCCATTATCTGCACAGAGACAACAAATCATATGCAAATATTTCTAACTACCACAGAGTGACAAACGAGGAGTGGTAATTGCAGACTCCTCCACAACAGTCGAGAGGCAGGTGGGCCATGCGGTCATTCACAGCTACATGACTAGGTCTTATTTGCATCTAGCAGTGGGCATTGCTGAATAGAGGGGGGGGGGGGGGGGGTCTGGTGATGACGGTCATCTGGACCAGCCGAGCACTCAGACAGCGTCGTACTCGAGGAAGACGTCAGAGCTGGAGAGGAGAGGCTGAGTCGGGGCTGTGGTGCTGCTCACTGAGCTCAACCTCTGAGATGGCGCCCTCTGGCTCTCCGGAGGGGCAACGCCTCCATTACTGACGGTGCTGCCGAGCAGGTTCAGGTACTCCTGGGGAACAGAGGAGACGGTCTGGTCACCGGCGCAAGATGTGAAATTGTACAAACGTTTCCTAATAGAACACCAAAGGGTGTTAAAGCATGAAAACACAGATCCCCAACACGTGTGCACTGCATTGTATGTCTACTCCTCCAGGTAAGCTATTACATTACTTTACTTTTTAAAACAAGCTATTTCACAGGATAAAAACATGGGGTATTATTATAGGCATACGTGGGCTCAAATACATCAAAAACTACTTTACAAACTACAAATACTGGCTCATAAAATGTAACAAAAATAAAATACAAAATACTGATGTGAAAATATACATTTCATTACAATACAAGTAATCAGCAATTTGAAAATACAAAAATATTCACACAATAATCATGATGTACCAACTTAAAAAAAACTATAAGGCATATTATTGAAAACATATCCGCAAGAGACAAGAAATACTATTTTCTGATTGGTTGGCAGAGGGTATTAATTCTGTATATTGGGGCTCCTATGAAGTAAAGTAAATCAATCATTGTCCCATAGCAATGTAAACTATGATTGAACTGACAACGAGCAGCCTTTGGAATCAACAACTGTGGTAGGAAAACTCAAATCAACCAAACCACATGCTGAGACGAAAGTAGCCGTTTAACTGTAAATACCTCAAAATAACACAGCCTGACTAAGTCTATAAGCCAGCGCAACACTGAGCAGTAAAGTGAACGTACAGTATATTCTGCAGAATATTTGACCCAATTTGAGCAAAATCTGAGGCTGGAGCAGCTGACATCTTGGCAAACCAATCGATGTGACATCAATCCACCTTGCAAAGCGTTTTGGTTGTTGTCATTGAAACTTTTCTGTCTTCAGATAACCTTTTGTCCTCTTACTTTGTTTCAGTTCCTTCATTTCAACCAAATATACACGTGAAGCTATGGTCACAACTCCAATAACGGTCCGCAACTGCCATATTCCTGGCAAACGGCAATCAGCAAAACAAACATAAAACCTGAGATAAGCAAAATAAAGAGCTGACTGACAGACCGCTGCTTATTACAAACTCTGAATTTTGTAAAATAAATGGCTGATGGACAAACGGAACGCTAAACTGACAACAAACACATGCTGTGTTCAGATGGATTCTCTACAGAGAGTACAATCTTGTGTATATTAATTTTACGGAGTGATTATTTGCACCCGGGTGTAAATAGTGGAATGGAGGCATTTTCTTATTTGCACCCAAACCGGAAATGCGTGCTATCCAACATAGCGGGACCATCTTGGCAGGAGATGGCCTACCTAAATCTAACAAGTTAGGATTATTAAAACTATATTTGAGATGGTAAAGTGGTGCTAAATTTCCACAAACTTTATTCAGTGAACGGGTAAAGCCGTCCGTTTGCAAGCACAATCAAGAAACACGATCTTTTTGTTTTGTTTACCGTTACCTAGCAACCCCAACAAGTGAGTCAATAATTAGTATTCTCCCGTTCTTCTTCGATGGGGCGCAGTACAGCGGTAAAGTGACTGATTTACCATGGTCGAGGTGCTGGGTTCGAACCTCAGATAATTTTTTTTTTTTTTGCCTGCCAAAGTACGCACCATGACTTCTTTTTTCTTAGATGACGTTACATCGCGGCAAATAAGAGTTTGTGCTTTTTGAACCTGTCAAAGATTTACTGGTTTTATTTCAGTTATGAGTAGAGTTAAGTAGAAGTAGGCTTCAGTAGTTGTTAGAAAGGTTGTGTTTTGACTTTGAGCCCCCAACGCTGCCTGGAAGGCGCTTAGGCGTGGGTTAAGGTTAAGGTTAGGGTTAAGGTTAGGGTTAAGGTTAGGTTAAGGTTAGGGTTAAGGTTAGGAGTAGGATTAAGTGTTTTTAAGTCAACAGTGGCAGCGCTGCCTGGAAGACAACTCAGAAAACAACTCTTTAAAGTAGCTTGTCTTTGATGAAGCTACCACATGACCACTCATTACCCTAATATTTGTATAATCACTTCCAAGTAACCCAGACATGGCAAAACAGCTAAAAACTGTTCAAAACTATTAGGCCTAGCCTACTGTAGAGCTGGTAAATACACAGGCCTATTGACAGAGAACATGGATGTTAGACATCGGGTGTAAATAGTATTGTTGATTATTACACTATTTACACCCGTGTGTAAATAGTAATGTTGATTATTACACTATTTACACCCGGGTGTAAATAGTAATGTTGATTATTACACTATTTACACCCGGGTGTAAATAGTAATGTTGATTATTTGCACCCGGGTGTAAATAGTAATGTTCATTATTTACACCCGGGTGCAAATAGTCTCTGCCTTAATTTTAAGCTATAACACTAATTAAGACAAATTTCCTTAACAGGTTGGAACATACATGGTTATGGTTATGGTTATGGTTATGGTGGTGGTGGTGGTGCTTAGCAGACGCTTTTGTCCAAAGCGAGATACAAACGAAACCACACAATCTTATAAGTGTCACAATCATATAAGTAACCTCCGCCTGTCTCCCCATCATGCACCAACCTTCACACACTGCATTGCTCACTGTTTCACAATGCTTTTTTTCCGCTCAGTACATAAGCCTTTTTGAATATTTACTACATTACCCACCATCATTTTCTGTAACCAATGAAAATAGTGAACAAATTGAACAGTTCGGCCTCTTGCCCTTGCTGTCGTAGAAATGCATGTCTATTGCCTACATACACTGTGCATGACTGGAAACATGGGGGACAAACATTCGAACGCCTTACCGAACAGCTATAAGAGCACAGTGGTCAGGTGTCTAAGTGTTTGGTGCATGGCCAGGTCTGGACCACCTGCACGGGTGCTCTAGGGTTTCCAGGAAGTGAGGATCACTGTAGGGTTTCCAGAAAGTGAGGGGTTTTCCCCTAGTCTGGTCCTACCATACTCTCGTACATTCATAATCAGATCTGCCATAACCAATCCCTAACGTTTGGTCGTGACGTGACATGCTCAAACTAGCACACAACCTCGTCTACTCCCTCTGTTCGCTGATTGGACCTGCACATTTTTGTCTTGAGAAAACCCGCGAATATACCGCAGACCCAGACTCGCTGTACATTATGACCAGGCTAGTTTTCCCCCTCCTAACAAACTAATAGCAAACTGTGTTGTCCAATCTGTGGTGTGAACTGTAATTCCACAGGATAAAATGCAGACATATTGTACATCTAACAGAGCTGTAAGGTTGCATTGTTTGTTCTTTCCTGTTGAAAGGGTCTACAGGCAACAGCTGTAAGATAAGAGGAGTGGTCAGGTGCCTACGCGTTTGGTGTGCTCCGACAGCAGGACCTCGGTCCGCTCCACCAGCTTCTTGAAGGAAGGCCTCTTCAGCGGGTCTGTGCTCCAGCAGCACCTCATCACCTCATAGCTGGCAGAGCAGAGGGAGTTACCATATCAGTTACGCTCACATCGTTTATCTGTCAGGTTACACACACACACACACACACACACACACACACACACACACACACACATGCAACACAAATACACTTACACACAAATTATCACACCACGAACACTTACACAGACATATACATACAACATACACATTCTGTACATAGGTTTACACACACATACAGATACAGATACACTTATACTTACACACATACACTTGCACACACACACATACATACACACACACACACACACACACATAGATACTGTGGAACTTAAAACCCATGACAAATCAAAATTTCAAACAAGGAACCGTTGTAGTTGCAAGAGCAATAAACATACACACACTAGCTCTTACATTTCACTGGGCGCAAACTCTGGCTCGCTCATCCGGAATCCATCCTGGATCATCCTATAGAAGTCAACGCCAACATGTATGCCAGGGTAAGGACTGTTACCTGTGCAAGACATTACAGGCGGTATGAGAGGTCACAGACTGCAGAGTCATAATCAGTCAGCTGAAAAGCTTAAGATTGGTTTATACTTACTTTTATCACAGCAGGAGTGCTATGTTCTGACATCTTACAGTACAGTACTTCTAAACTTTATTTTTTTCATGTATTAAAAGACAGTGCTAATAGAAAAGATTTTAACTAGATCAAATGAAGATTAGATAAAGCAGAAATCAAGCTTCAGACAATTTAAACCCCAATGCACAGCCCTACCAAGTGAGAAAATCTCCCAGAGCAGAATTCCATACGACCAGACATCACTCTCAAATGTGTAGATTCCTTCAAAAAGACTTTCTGGAGACATCCACTTCACAGGGAGCCTGGCCTATAATGGAATGCAATCAGCATGAAACTACGACAGTCCATGACGTGTTGTGCTTAGCATAATATAGACATACTGGAGTGTTCCAGAACTACTAGTACTTGTTATCACTCACTATCAATTAAAAGTGTTCCACTCTGAAAACAGAATCATGTCACATCAAATACTGCACACACAGTACTCTGTACTTGTGCAGGAAAAATTCAATAGTGCCTTATTGATCGGAATTAAAAATGACCGAAAACAAAAGCGCAACTTATTTATGAGATATGGAGTCATCCGCATAAAGCCTATATTGAGTACATTTACATTTATTAATTTAGCAGACACTTTGTTTTATCCAAAGCGACTTACATATTTTGTCAGTTATATACTGTAACAAGGGCAATTTCCCCCGGAGCAACTGGGGGTTGAGTGCTTTGCTCAATGCCACAGCGGCAGAAGCTGGGAATTGAACCCACAACTTTCTGAATTTTCAGGCTACTGCATGCTAGCCCAGCTCCTTAGCCACTTTGCTACCTCTGCCCCAAAAAGGGCATATGGACTACTGTCAGAGCAGGGCTCAAGAAGGGCTCATGCATCACTGGATCACAGGAAGTGACTCACGTTTCCCCTCAGCACGTAGTTGGAGTCACTGGCGATGTCCCGGGCCAGACCGAAGTCGCAGATTTTGGCCACTCTGCCTTTGGTGAGGAGGATGTTCCTGGCTGCCAGGTCTCTGTGGATGCACTAAGGAATACAGGCACAATGCTCAACATGTGTGCAAGGGATAGGGGGTATGGGGTAGTCAGATAATTAGTCCTGGAGTAGGAGTAGGAATCAGGACCAGGACATAGAAATAGCACAACCGAATGGGTCACGGAAACACTCAGATCATTGATGTCTTATGCTAAAAGCGCAAGCAAAGAGGCGTTTTGCATTTCAGTGAATATACAAGCAAAGAAAACTTCGGTGCTAATCAGGGAAAGAACCCTTCACGTGTGGCGGTGGCCTCCACACCAACTGACCAGGAACAGGGGTGGTCTTACGTTTTTGGACGTGAGGAAGTCCATGCCTTTGGCTACTTGGTAGGAGAAACTGAGGAGATCCTCTGTATCCAAAGACAGGTCATCCTTATCTCCACCGCACTCTGAAACGGGACATAATTAGGACAATCTGGATGAGCAGTCAAGGTTGGCTTAAATATTAACCAGTTTTGGCATATCAACTGTAGTATATCTGTCACGTAGCACAATTTATGAGGCGACACACTGCCTTTTGTTGTCTTTGAACTGATACTCTGCACAATGGCAATATCGCTCAATCTAATCTGTTTTATGTACTGTATTACACACTGTTGTGTTTGCACAACTTACCAGAGAGGTTAGGCTTCCTCTGATAAGACCTCATGGGCATGTAGCCATTAGCATTTCCATCCCTGGTGAATGCAAAACAGACAGACAGACACACACACACACACACACACACACACACACACACACACACACACACACACACACACCAGTGAGACAAACCATAAAAGAAATGACACACTACATACACACACATACATAGGCTACAGTTAATTCACATTATCTTACGCAGCAGATACATGAGAAACGCACGACTACAAGACAGTAATGTATGAGATAAGGTTGCAAATTCACTGAAATTTTCCTAATCAACTTTTACTAACGTTAATGAACAATAGCCTAACTGACTATTTCCAAACCCGGACTTCTCCCGCCCGCCCACATCACCACACACATTATGATAACATAACAGACACACACAGCAGACCTAATAATACATTTAATTTTGGCCTGGATTCTGAACACCTGAAGGAAAAAACGTCAGGAAATGAAAACATGCCCTAATGCCATGTTTCGTTCTCGTTTTTAAACTGTAGGCCTATAATAGTCACAGCAACTTATTTATTTCAAGCGGTCGGCTATGCAACGCCACGTAAAGTGCTGGAACTGGACACCTGTAGGCTAACATTTTTTTTTTTTTTTTACTATTAAGCAACTGCTACTTCCTAAAGTTACAGATGAGTTTTTAGTGTATTTGTTCTCACTCTGTAAAAATAACATATCTGCTAGAGTGAGGCGGGTGACAATCTGTCAGTCCGGCTGCGGCTGAGCCTACAAGGCTAGTGCCGTGCCAATTTGTTACTTTGGTCACCAATCTGTGGGATTTGTGTCCAGGGGAGACGGGCTATCTTTGAGGTAACTCTCACTTATACTGTAGATAGGCAGTGCCGTTGCTGGCCATTTGGGTGCCCTCAGCAGAACTGCTTTGTGGTGGCCCCCTCCCAAGTTTGATGCTGTTTAACTTATGGTGCACTGTTACTTTAAGGGCATTAAGTCTACGACTTTTTAGACTATGGAAAGAAAAATGGCAGGCTCTGGATATTCCAGGGTAGGTCAGGGCGTCACTAGAAATGTCTCTCTCCTGTCTCCTTTGTTGTTTTTAACAATTTGACAATGTTTGGGCCATGCTTAGATAATATCCGCCATTAAATATCCATCCTATATAACAGTACTATAACGTAATTTTCAGTGCAGGTTAGATAATAGGTGCATCTCGAATGAATTTCAGCAAACCATTTCCAGTACAGAAAAGCACCAGTATTGGCCCTATTGCATCTTTAACCATTAGCTTTCTCATTCGTTTTGACATCTCAGAGATAGCCTACGTGTCACCTGACCACATTCTGGCAAGGATGACGGCCTCGTCGGCATTTTTCACTTAATAAATGAAACGAAACTTAAAGAAAAAAACATTGGACTTCTCTGTGGTACATACGGCTATGTGACACCTGGCGTGCGTTGAGGTCGTTGCGGCAATGATAATGGTCTCTTCAGCTAGTTTGGCCCTATTGCATCTTTAACCTTTTCTCATTCATTTTTAAATGTCAGAGGTAGCCTACGTGCCTATGTGATGCGTTCTGGCAAGGATGCTGATGGTCTCGTCGCATTTTTCACTAAATAAACGAAAACTTAAAGAAAAAAACATTGGACGTCCGAAATACCGATGACATGACCGCTCTAAGGTAGATACCGGCACGCTCGCAGTTTATTCATGGTCAGTTAGTGAGAACCCCAGCTCTCTCTCTCTCTCTACCCCTCCATCTCATGCGCACTCAAGATGCGTTCCCAATTAAATGGAGTAGGACTAGTTAATGTTGACATTATATCTGCTGCGATTGAGAAGATCCATATAATCATTGCATGTAACATTTTGTTGCTGTATTTTGACACTGTAGGCTACACGTTCGGAAGAATGAAAAGCAGTTTGAAATAAAGCTACTTATTAATGTCGGTGCCCCGACGCCCCTTGGTGCCCTACGCATAGTGCGTAATGCGCGTTAGGAACTCTCTTTTAGTTTTTCCGCACACAAAATGTCTCGTTCTGAGGCTCACCTCAAGGGCATGGGCTCGGGTTGACTCAACAGGTTCTTGTAGTAGCCATCCCCCGTTTTCAAACTGAAAAACTCTTCCTTCTTTCGCCGTAGGAAGCTGAGAAGGTCCCCATAACAACAGTACTCAGTAATCACCAACGTTGGTCCTTAAAATAGTGCACAGAAAGAGGAAGTAGTTTGTAGCACGTTTTGTGTAGGTTTTATGACGTAGATCACATCTGAAATGTAAATGAATCAAACACAATATAACGCTGTTCGTTTAAAAACAGGAACACAATGTAGGCTAACTATGAACAAATTAACTAACATGGCACCAAGTATATTGGTTCCCAACGACTGAGCGCCCCCCACCCCTATGTTGACCTAAAGTTGTCACCACTGCTACTCAATCAACACAACAGTGTTCCATCGCACTGCCAATGTCAGAGACGTCATTCTCCACATTACATGACAGTGAAACATCAGAAAGGCCGTTATTTTAAGGCTAACAAACTGCATTGTGTTCCTTTTAACAAAAATATTTGGGAGACTTCAAGGGCCTTGCCACAGGACAGCCTTGTCTCAGCCCTCTCTGACTGCCTTCATGGCATGAGCTTAAAACCTCTTACCTCCCTGAGTGCAGGCTCCGAGCAGGTTCACAATGTTCACATGGTTGCCAACATAACTGAGGACTTTGAGCTCGGACATGAGCGCATCCCTCTCGGTGGAGTGGGCACTTGCTGTGGGAGGATCAGAGTGTATGCATGATATATATATACAGATAGATAGGTACAGTAGATAGATAATTTATTGATTCAAGACTGATGTCCAGTCTCATATGTACACACACACACACACACACACACACACACATACACACACACATGCATAGACACACACACAAACAAACAGTGAAGGACAAACTGAAACTCACGCTTAAGCATTTTCACTGCAACAGTGGTGACAGAATCTGGAGAGCGGAGTCCATAAGCTGTGGCCTGTACCACCTTACCAAAGGCACCAGATCCTAAAACTTTACCTGAACACACACCCACAACACACACACACACACACACACACACACACACACACACACACACACACACACACACACACACACACACACACACACACACACACACACACACACACACACACACACACACACACACACACACACACACACACAGATTATTTAAAAATATCAGATTTGTATCATTCAATATGCTTAACATTCCCAGCCTGGAGCATGGACATTTTTATAGTGATTACAACCTTTAGCTGAAATTTCAGGAAAAGTAAATATTTCTCTTAAGAGGCTTGAACCATGTAATTTGATTAAAGGCCAAGAGAAATTAGATTACGCTTGAGGCTTGCCATTCGCAGGCATTGGTTTGTTTGGAGATTTGTCACTGTGCCAGATTGAGATGCATAATACATTCAGTTCATCAGCCATCTACAGACAAACCTCTACCAGATTCCCAGTGGTAAAAGTAACTTCACAACACAACACAACACAAGAAACACGCGCCACTACAAAATCCTACAGGACAAGAACTGGGTTAGAAGTGGTTGGTATTGTCTCCCATACTTACCCAACCGCAGTCTCTCTCGAGGGAACTCCCATTTTTGGTCGTAAGGCAGTTGGGTGGGATCTATGTAAATATAGTTGTTACCATGAATGCTCTCTATCACCTTCCAGTGAATCTGATATTTGGGTTTCTGGAAATAAGAGATAAGGGTGAGTTGGGGAACTTGAAAACAACGGTCAACATACTCCAACTTTTTCCATGTTCCAGTAAAACAGTAAAATGGAGAGAGAGAGAAAGAGAGAGAGAGAGAGAGAGAGAGAGAGCAAGTGAGAGATTGAGAGAGCGATATGAATTTTTCCATGCTCCAGTAAAATGGAGAGAGAGGGAGAAAGAGAGAGAGAGAGAGAGATGAAATTGTTGTGAGGAGTTACCTGCATGTATTTGTAAAGAAGCACCACCAGTATAAAACTGAGCCCAGTAGCAGCACATACTACTGCAGTAAGCAGTGGGGTAAAGAGTTGGTGTGGCACTGAGTTCTCTGTAGGGACAAGCATATGGTATATCACACACACACATACACACATACATACAGAAGTGCACACATACACACACACACACACGCTCACACACACACACACACATACGCGTGCGCACACACACACAGAATATAATATGAGCAAGTACATAGCCATCTGCTGCATAATAATAATCATATGTTAAATCATATAATGTTTATGAATTACATACATTTAATTCATGTATCTCTTTATGTAAGCAAATACACAAGTGACCATAGCCACCAAATGATGCATTCTCCCTCACACACACATACACGCAAACAACCCCCCTCCCCCCCAAAACAACACACACACACACACACACACACATACATACACACACACACACACACACACGCACACACACACACACACACACCACCCTGCCCCACACACACAGAGTGATACTGGATATAGCAACATGTTTACATGCTCCCTGTATTTCCTGTCCTCGCTGTAGGGAAAATAATCTCTTATTTAAATCCCAGAGTGCAGACGTGGCATAAAGTAATCCCTCTCAATCTGTCACAACACACACCCACCTGTCATATAGACAAAACAATACACAATCTGGCAGCAATGACTCTGTGTCTCTGTGTGTTTTGGCCTGATTATTATGGATTATTGTAGATCCCATATCTGTGCATCTAAATGAAGGTAGCGAGGCGTGTTGGAGGGCCAGATTAGTCTAATAACAGACTCTCTGCACGTGTGGGTGTGTATGTGTGTGAGCCTGAAAGGGAGAATAATGCGGTAATTCTAATTATACACATTATAATTGTACACACATACACACATTTGATGTGTGTGTGTGTGTGTGTGTGTGTGTGTATGTGTGTGTATATCTGTGTGTGGTAGCTATTAAAGGTATTTGAAAACCTGCTTGTGCGCATGTGTTAGTGTGAGTGAGTGTGTGTGTGTGTGTGTGTGTGTGTGTGTATGTGTGTGTGTGTGTGTGTGTGTGTGTGTGTGTGTGCGCGTGTGCATACGTACGTATGTATGTTTGCATATAGTGTGTGTGTGTGTGTATTTGTGTATATGTGCGCACGGCACGTGTGTGTGTGTGCATATGTGTGTGTGTGCGTATGTGTGTATGCATGTGTGTGTGCATGTCCACTTCTCACCGCTGATGGAGAACAGCGTGTATGCCTGGTCTCCCTCCGTCATGGCCACACACTCCAGTGTGCGGTGACTCCCTCGGCTGACGTTCAGCCGACTCTCCACCACGCTTCGCCCAAAGCCCGTGCCTGACACAGTCACCATGGCGACCTCCTCCTCCTCGGTGGCATTATTAAGCAGCGAGCACCTGGGTCACGCGGGTCAGAGGGAGTTCACCAATCAGAGTGGCCGTCAAAGGGCCCATTCAGAGCTACAGACTGTGCATCAAGCCAATTAAGACAAACGGAATGGGCACGGACAGTGACCATTTCTCAGAATAAAGGACAAACTCCTCAACAAACAGGCTCCTTAACAGACAGACAGACAGACAGACAGCAGGCATATGTCATTGGAGGCTGAGCAGTTGGCCTGCTGGTGGAATCCAATACCATCTCCAGAACCAACCAACTGAAAACTCAACCGTGGGCTGTAAATATGGGCACAGGACTTAAAAATACGGGTACAAGTCTTATAAATATGGTTACAGGTCCATTAAATGTGGGTTCAGATTTCATAAATATGCGTACAGATCTTATAAATAATAATAAACACTATAAATCTCATTCACGTGTTTATGGGTCTGATAAATATAGGTACCTGGTATGTGGAGGCTCACAGTAGTACCAGGAGATTTTAGGGGCGGGGTATCCTGAGGCTACACAGCGCACCTGTCCATCAACTGGACCCTCATGAGACACAATCACAGGCTTACCTGGTCGGGGGGGCAGAGTAATGGAAAGAAAGACATGGGGGAAGGGAGGAGAGAAAGGAAGAGAGGGAGAGAGGGGAAGAGTCCATTAAAAGTCCGAGTCATTCCAGAGAGTGATGCATTAGAATGCTTATGATTCACTCCGAACATTCATTGCCAGCACAATCCTATTAATACTGATAAATGGTCTTTCTCTCCAAATTAGACATAGACAGATGGAGAGAGAGAGAGAGAGGGAGGGAGGGAGAGAGAGAGAGAGAGAGAGAGATGGGCAGGAGGAAACAGAGAGGAGGTTTGATGAGGACAAGCCATTTGGTTGCCTGTGTGTGTGTGTGTGTGTGTGTGTGTGTGTGTGTGTGTGTGTGTGTGTGTGTGTGTGTGTGCGTGCGTGCATGTATATGTGTGTGTGTGTGTGTGTGTGTGTGCATGCATGTATGTGTGTGTGTGTGTGTGTGTGTGTGTGTGTGTGTGTGTGTGTGTGTGCATGTATAAGTGTCTCTGTGTGTGTGTGTGTGTGTGTGTGTGTGTGGTATGTGAAGGCCCACATCCTGTAACCAGAACTTACAGATGACATGCACAGAGAATGAGTGATTAGCTGAGTCATCATTGTGGCTGGCCTGGAATGTGTAAATGCCTCCCTCATATCCATGGACCCGCACCAGCCTCAGCTCGCTGATGAACCTAAACAACATTCAAGACAACAGAGACCATTAGCATGTGCTAGCAATAGCACAACTATAACAACTGCATTACATTAGATATGACACCGACACATGTGAAATGAAGTGGATAAGTGTATATCATTCTATATCATTCATTCATTCATTGTCATCGTATCATTCTATATTCTGTATTAATCTACATTATTTCTTGACATATCTAGTGACACTGCACCTTATAGCATTCTATATTCTGTATTCATCTACATTATTTCTTGACATATCTAGTGACACTGCACCTTATAGCTTTCTATATTCTGTATTAATCGACATTATTTCTTGATGTATTTAATCTAGTGACGCTGCACCTGTATCTGTGTCTGTGTATGGTGATGACATGCTCGGAGGTGTTGCGGAGCTCTGTGCCCTGGTGTGCCCAGGAGAGGGTGGTGGGCGTGGGGTAGGCCTCCAGCTCGGCCCGCAGCGTCAGGCTGGCACCCTCGCGCACCTGCAGCTGACTCTCCGCGGGCTCCGTCAGGTTGATGAAGCCTCGCTCTGGCGGCACAAACATACACCCAGAAACACACACACCCACAAATCATCTTTGTTAGAGGTGATCTTGTGCAATAATATAATAATATGTTATGTTTGCTGCTGCAAGAATATGTCCGTTAAGTGTTATGTTTGCCGCTGTTGTTGTCAAAAGTACTTCAAGGACCTGTCGTACAGTGAGACAGTTTCAGTTTTTTGGACTGAAATAAATCCTCAAACTGACCCTTGAATTTACGAATCAATGTCAATACGTCTCTCAAGTCTTATTAATTGTCAAGGTTTAGACTTAAGGCTAGACTGTTCAGCTCTGTTTCAGTTTACCCAGAGATTTCACTGACCATAGACATCCAGTTGGATGGATTCGGTAGTGACTCCTTTCTCATTCTGTGCCTCGCAGAGATAAACCCCAGAATCTTCCACTATCGCCGAGGCGATGCGCAGTGTTGCCGAGCGCTGGTAACCACGGGACCCAGGCTGGATGTGAGATGTTCTGGTCTCCAGGGCTGTCTATTATCAGAAGAGACAGCAATGATTGAATCACCACCATCTGAAGCAGTGTTCTGCGCAACTTACTCACAGTACTCTGAAATATAAGAAGCGTGCAGCTGAAGGGAAGGAGAAAAACAAACATTTGGTTGTCTCCTAACCGTGACATCGGGAGTGATCCACTTCACGCTGAAGTCATAGTTGACATTGGCAGCAGCGCATACCAACTCAAACTCCTGTCCTTTAGTCAGAATGGCATTCTCTCTCCTGGACAAACTGATGTCTGGTGCTCGGTCGGGAACTGAAGACAAAGCCATATGTAAATATAACCATGAATAGCCGAACATTAACACGCCAATAAATAGAAAGAAGTGAATGAGCATGCAACACTTTGTAGCAAAAATATATACCATGTAGTAACAAACTCATTGAGCAAAAGTATGGTTGGTTAGTCCAAGCCAAGGCTGAGATTATTCTCTTTTTTTCAAAGTTCTTGACCACCTGACAAAAAACCTCAAAAGTGGAGCTTCCTACCTCAAGCCAGACCATCATCTGAATACTGTTTTTTCCTCACCTTCACTGGACTGAGCTACCTTCTTGCAGCACCAAATCAATGAACCATGAACAGTGCTGCGTGTTGTGTGCATTGTCCCTTTCTGTCGTTTCTTTCCTTTCCTCTCCTTCTCTTTCACTGGGTGTGAGAAAGCAGGATCGCTCACCTAACCGGACCTCGATGATGTAGTCGCTGGACTTGACGGCGGTCCCTCCGAGCCTCCCTGTGCAGACGTAGCAGCCCTCCTGGTCCTTGGTGAGGTTGGCCACGAGGATGCCCCTCTGGGGGCTGGCCGTGTAGACGAGGCCTCGGGGGAGCGGCACGCCTTCGCAGGTCTCCAGGCTCAGGTCCACCATGGCCGGGTCCGTCACCAGGCAGGGCACAACCCAGGGTTCCCCCTCTCGCACCATCCAGTCGTTCACCCTGGAGCGAACGAAGGCATTCGCCGGGTCTGGGCGAGAGATGGAGAGAGAGAGGGGGAGAGAGGGATGGATAGAAATAAAGAGACATTACAACAATTGTAATGTTAAGACATAGGCAACAGATCTAAGGTCTCATGGGATGAGTGCATGCCAAGAATCACACATACACACACCCACACCAACACAGACATACACATACTGTACATACACAGACCCACACCACACCACGACACAGATACAGACACACACACACACACCACGACACAGACACAGACACAGACACAGACACACACATACACCCACCCACATCAACACACACACACATACTGTACATATATACACACACACACCCCAACACACAGACACACACAGCCACACCAACACACAGAAACACACACACACACAAACACACACACACACACACACACACACACACACACACACACACACACACACAGTCACAGTCACACACACACACATGCACACACACACACCAACACACACCAACACACACCAACACACACACACACACAACGCTACCTTTGACATAAACGTATATGGAGCTCTCCTCCTGCGTTGCTCCGTTAACACAGGTGTAGCGCCCCATGTGCTGATCCTGTGCGGAGGGTACGATGATCAAGCTCCTGTCGTCCTTCTCCAACCTGCCCTCGACCCTTCGACCTTTCTCCCGCTGCCACCTCACCTGGCCCTGGTCATCACGACATGAGAGCTGCAGTCGCCGACCCTTCAGCACCACCACCTCTGGAAACTCTGGGCTGACCTGAGGTTTGGCCCAGCCTGTGCCACAGCAGCAGGGGACACACATCACATAAACTACACATTACCCAGTGAATACAGTTCTCAATGTAGGCTACTAAGTTCTGACTGAGGTTCTCAGCTTAGTCTACCCTCACCACACCCACATAAGCAGTTTGGCTGAATTTTTTTTTTTTTTTTTAATTATTACTATATATCACTTATCATAAGCAACACATCAAGGATGAATATATAATTATTAAAGATATCACTAACGGTTAAACTAAATGTGTGCTATCAACAACTGATTTTTTTTTAATTGCATAGGCAGGGAGGTATCACATTGGATAATTAAATTATATCATTTTGCTAAACCAAATGCAAAGCTTGGCTCAGCAAAACTGATGACGTTTTCGCACAGGCACATATCTAATTTGCCTAATGCTCTCACTCACAAGAAGAAACCTTCTTTGGCCTTACTGAAGCGCTGGTCCTGTCACCCATTAAGGTAACAGAACGATGTCACGGGGTTTGACAGTCTATTTTTGTTGATGTATAACCTAAAACCCAGTGTGTAGTTTTGTTGCCAAATGGTTTGGTGTGTTTCAAAACACAGCCTACATGCAAATCAGCAACTGTTTGCATAGCGACTTGAAGATGAGCTCGCGGTCTCGCGCAATTGCAGACGAATAAATAATTAAAATGTCACAGGTAACTATCACACCTGTTGCCCCGCTGGCGTTATACGGACGGTTGCCGAAGATTGCCTGAGGGCGTCTAACTTCAGTTATGATTCCCAAAACATACCCTTGCGGTGACTTGAATTTCATTAAACTGTCATGCCTGCAGATAAATCATTTCAAAACAATCGTAACGTTCCTGAGCTATTTCAGTCGCATGCCCACTAATAAGGCTGCAAATCCTACGTTGTTGATTGTCAGCGATGTCAATTGATATCAGAGACAACTAGGCTATGTATTTTGACAGAGTTAAACATATAATGGTCTTAACGAGTGTTTATTATTTCCATTGCATTAGGTCCACCACAAAGTGTAGACTACTGTAGTTGTTGTTAAATTAACTTTGACCAACAGCTAAGGTGTTTCAGCTCATCCATAAACTAAGCTACACATTAAGTCACCTTAAATAAGTTAATTTTGCATTTTTTTTTACCTGTTAATATAGTGAAGAGGATCTGAATTGCGAATAAAATCCAGGTATATCCCATAGTGGCTTCTCCATGCGTGTGCGTTCGTGTCTGGCAATCAAATGATCCGACGCGTCCCTAAAGGTGGGGTGTTCACAACGGGCGATGACTCCCTGATGAATACTAACGTCTTAAAGAGACAGTCTGCATTGCGCGAGCGACTGTCCGAGCCATACTGGACCACAGCCAGTGCTGAGACACTCTTTACCGGAAAAACTCGCTGGCACTAGAATGCAACTGGCCCTTGGATTCTGATGATGTAAATTGAATTCAACTGACGCATATTTTTAAAGGAAAGGCTTTCCTCAGCAATTGAGGAGCTGCGCGCTAATGATAACCACACGGACTTTGAGATTATTTCACTACTTAAATCAATAATTATTACGCCTTCTGCTGTAGTGGTGACATAATACAAGAGCCGTTAACGTTATACATTACTGTGCCTTTGTGTTAACATGAGAATAATGTGTGGAAATTGAGGATCCCTGTGGTGCAGTGATGTCTAGTAATTTATAAAATAGTGATACTGTGATCAACTCAAAATGTTTAGTATCCTTGCCTATAAGTGGGTATCCTGAGATGATGATGCTCTTTAAGTGGATATAGCCTACTGCATAGTCCACTGAGTCCCGTGAATAATGACTCTGAGTGGCTTAATTGTCAATCCTCAGCGCAAATCTCTCTCGAGACCATTCACTGTGGTGTTATATAGAAAGGGAGCCTCTTCCTTCCCCAGACTGTGTGCATATGCACAAAGAGAGAAGAATTATGCTAAGCACCTAACAGTGTTCAACTTTTGCTGTTACAGTATGTGGCGTGGGGGACAGTGAATGACAGGCATTGACAAGATAGCATGAATTAAAGTCCACAAAGAGCTTGTTCACTCACTATATGAGCCGTGACAGATCTCTCTCATGTTGTTACTCTGCATGTATGCACTCTGTATGACTCCAGTGATGGCCATTGACAGTACTGTGTGGCCTCACTGAAGTCCTTCATACAGACAACTCCTACCATCTACACAATCCACCTCAACTGCCCCCCCCCCCCCCCCCCCCCCCAGCCCTCCACCCTCCTCTTCTTCACCAGGCCCAGTGATGCATGCCCTTGTAAAGGCTGAGGTCTGATTGTGTGTGAATGCTGGGTGAGTCCCTCCAGGTCCTCCGTATGCCGCGGCGTGTAAACAGCGCTAGTTTAGGTTACAGGCGGCCCATGCATTATTGATGGCCGGGCCGGTGAGCCTGTGAAGCCAGAGGCCGAGTATTAAGGGCTGACTCACCGTGAGTCGGACGGGGCTCGCTCTCCCACTGCAGAGTGACTCACCCGCCCACTTAAAGACACATGAGACAGACAGCCAGAGGCTGACCACCAGGGACACGGTCTCCTCCAAACGCTATAAAATCACCTAGAGAGAGGAGAGGAGGAGACAGAGAGAGAGAGAGGGCGGGAGAGAGAGGATGCATTCAGATTACTAATGAAGGTGTTTCTGTTTAATATGTAGGGTATGTGAGTGGGCTTGCATTTTGTATGCTATATCTGTTTTCCGGAATTCATCTGGGTAGCAACAATAAAGAGAAGACTGCCTGTGTGCTCAGTAGGCCTACTCATATGATTAAACAAAAACAACACACTTCAGACGTTTTGGGGGATTGATTTTCCAGCATGGAGTATCTACTCACAACAACTTGCATACGAGATCACATCAAGAAGCTGCTCTGCACTGAAATGTTGTTGTATCGACCTGCTAGGCTCACACTCTCCTTGATGTAGTTTACGTACACGGATGATTTGACCAGAACATAATTGCATGAAAGTGTTCTGCTGCATTCCTGCTGACCAAGCAATACAGCTTGACCCTTGCAGCTGGTGTCAGCCATTTGGTACGACTCTTGATGATGATATGATTGATGTGTTTATATGGCAATCACCCCTGCGGGTTTTAAGTGTTCCTCTACTCAAATCTGGGGCGCGGCTCCATAGACTTTCACCATCATGGCTGTTTCACTGATCCAGAGAACTTTAGCATGTGGACCCATTTGACCTTTCTGCAAATGCAGCCATGCTTAATCTCTTCTGCATCGTGCATTGTATTTCCTCTGAAGACAGGGCTTTATGGACTTGTCATGTTCTCCAAGCATTTTTAAAATATTGTATATCTAACCTAATAATAAATGACAAATGATAATATAATTGCAGTCTGTGGACTTAAAGTATTGCATCAAGTAGATACTGATGGATATAACTTCTTTCCTGGAACCCCTGCATAAACAAATTAATCTGTTGTTGTTGTTGATAATGATGATCTTCTTGTTATTGTTTTGGATTAATCAGTAACAGGATTACACGCTTTGTGTAATCACCCCGATTGCTCACAGTGTTAATTACTAATGGAGACCATGCTAAATCTAGTTAATCTAAAGACGTGTTACAGGAGGCGCGGAGGACACCGGAGGGTCTCTAAACCAACCATCATGCGAATGCACTCATGTGCAGTGAGGCAGAGGGTGTTAGTGTAGGCTAAAGCTGACATAAGAACTGCTGGGAAGAGAAAGAACGAACAACTAAAATATCGTTGTAGGATCTTTCACGCCACATAACAAACCGCTCTTAATACGGCAGTGATGGGTCTGTGTCTATGCTCGTAAAAGCATCCCGTCTCCTGCATGCATTAAAGCCATAACCCCCATAACAAACCGCAACACCAATCACTCGCTGCAGCTGGTTAAGAGACTGCCAGGGGCAATAACTTCTCATTGACCTCCCTTGGCTTATTTGTGATGACACAGGCAGTAACGGAGAGTTGTAAACGGCTCCCAAGAGCACCTCAATTAGATCCATGACAACAGTTTCATCCAACATTTTGTGAAGCATATACTAGGCTCAGATTCAAACAATCTCTTAGTAGCATATCTTAACGTATATCTTTACAGTGTTTACTTGAATAGACAATATTTTCACAATTGCTTTTTTGCCAAGATGTCGGCGGCGGTTTCCCCCTAGTGGTAAAAATAAAATAAAAAATACCCAGACCTTGCAGGCCAAGCAAGGAAGTAGCCTAACCTAACACCTTACCGAAGCATCCAGGTGAAGCAGTCTCACAGTCTTGCTTAACAAGTCGCCATTAAGATATTACAGAGACGCGGGGAATGTGAAATTCTCCAATTTCATGCAAGGACCAAACCCATGTTTTGTAATCTAACATATTTTTTTGTAGAATATAGAGAGCCTACTTATTTGGCGGCTCTATAGGCTATTTGTGTGATAAATGTACGTTTTAAATTGCATGATATGCACAAATAAAGCCTGAAACTACACTCACGGCCTCTTAAACAGCTTCAACAGCTGCCCTTCACAATAACGCGTGTGCGTGTGAGCTGTCCTGGGTGCTGAAATTAACTTGATTATCTGCGCATTGCGCATTCGACAATCCCGGTTCCAGAAAGTAAAAGTCATGCTATAAATTCTTTCTACCTGTATATATTGACCGTTTGCTTCAAGTTTGACCTGATCCATAGACTAGGCTACCATTGAAAACCGACCTTGGACAACCTTGGATGTGTCATGGAATGTGTGAAAGCAACGAAAATGCTGAACACACCAACCCGTACGCCTTTCAGAATCGTTGAATGGAAAGCACATGATTTATCCTGGACGATTGAAACAAAGGCTATAGGCTACGCCCGATAATGGAGATACTTAATTAATGCCATCCTGACACTGTTTTCATGCCCATAAGCAACGCTGTGACCTGTGAGAATCAGTCTGCCAGACACAGAGAGAGAGGGGGCATGCTGTTATAGGCCGACATAGCGATGTCACGATGTTATAATTCACTGTGGACCTGTTAAGCTTAATGTTGCCTTTGGTATTTCAAGAGATTTCATTGCATAATTAAATGACTCAAAGCTCATATGGAGTAGCACTATGAAACATTGGTGATAAGGGATGAGGTCGGGCGTAAGCAATTAAAGTCCCGGGCAGGCAACCCTAGCGCAAGCAAGCAGATAAGGTTTCCTACGCTGGTAAAAAAGATCCGTGCAACCGCCTTAGATAGTATTTCCACTTGTTTCTTGTGGCGATCGCGTGCATGCCTTTACATGGTTGTATTTGGACACGTTGTGGCAGTTATTTTATCACTAGACATTACTGGACTATCGCTATGACTGTATGGACCCCTGGATGCCTGGTCCTCAGCACGCACCCTCGGGCCCAAACGCATAGGTTACTGCGCGATGGATTCATGTTACTCGACATAACCAGGATGGGGCAGGCCGTCCGTAGGCACTGACATGCCAAGCCTGTGGAAGAGGATAGTGTTCTCGTTTGGCTCGATAATCTGCATTACCTCAGCCGTGGTCTTGGTAGTAGCGCTGGGAAGCGAAAGCTGGGTGACCGGGACCATTCTTTGCAAGACTGGAGTGGACCTGGTTAACGCTTCTAGTCCAGAGCTGGTGCAGTTCACTGGAGACATTTATTTTGGTCTCTTCCAGGGAGGGAAAACTAGGAAGTGTGGCCTAGGGATCCGCCGGTCGAAAATCTACAGTGAGTGTTTTGATTCATTATTCATGTAGATTAGACTATTTGATGTCTCATAGGCATAGCCTACTTTTATTGCTGACATTTTACAGTTTCATTTATATTCTGAGAATGTTTTAAATGTCTAGTGCTTTAAGCTTAGCCTACAATTATAATTTGCTAGTTGCCATTGCAGTGTATTAGGGCTACCTATTAGAATATGAAAGGAAACTGCAGCCCTGGTGTTATCTGCTATGATTTTTTGGTCTTCAGCAGGGTGCAATGATCTGCAACATCATTTTCTAATACAGTGTTTATTTTCATTTGTATCTTCTAGTTTTCCCCAAACTTGTGAAGACACTGAATGAAGGACTTCATGCAATTGTCATTCTGTTCATATTCGTTGCCATAGGTTTTGCTTTTGTCAGTTTAGCTTTCTGCATTTACAATGCCAGGAAAGTGCCATATCAGTCTATTAAAGGACCACTTGGACTGTACCTCTGGAACTTTATCGCAGGTTTGTTGTGTTTACCACTGTATTTAAATGTAATAAGGAGGTTCTGGTTCAATGGTATGTCTTGAATCATACCACCCTTAAGTTCTTACATTTGTAATACAGGCCTCTCTCTCTCTCTCTCTCTCTCTCTCTCTCTCTCTCTCTCTCTCTCCTCTCTCTCTCTCTCTCTTACTTTTGCTCTATTCCTTCCAGGTCTATTTGGATCATTGGCATCCCTATGTTTCCTAGCATCAGTGTGTCATCACAACCTGACAGAAAGGGTGGCCAACTACAAAGAGAGCTTCTTCCAGTTTGTGGTTCTGGAAGAGGACTTTGGGTTCTCCTTCTGGTTGTGTATAGCCAGCGCTGCTCTTCATGGCGCCAACATACTAGTAGTGGCCATGAGTAAGATACACCTACCCAAAATACAGACCAAGAAACCTGAAGAGCCTACAGTCACTGCAGATGACCTGCTATACTGAGCAGTGATATGGGGAAAGACGTGCTTGCTGTACAAAATGTAAATAAACGCTGACATGAGTTTTCTATGGGTAATTAAAATGCAGAGCATAATTCATAGCCGTGGGTTGTGTCTGCCACTATGATAGTTGCATTGCAGATCGAACTAGCTCTTCCACAAGACCCTGCATATAAGCTTGGGTCTTTATAAAGAACATCTTAGGCCTAACTCTGAGTCAGGATATAGCCTAGGCCTAGGCTATTATTGACTTCATTTGATATGGATGATAGATAGATACTTTATTGATCCCCAAGGGGAAATTCAAGGTCCCAGCAGCTTAAGACACCACACACAACACACACTACAATATAATCAGGAAAATACAAAGCAAATCAACATGACTAAAGGAGCAGTAAAATACTAGAGGTAAGATGTGCATGCTGAATGTACTGAGGATTGGTATGTGATCCAGTATGAGGTGTGTCTCAAGTTGGTAGTGCAAATAAGTCCAACAGTGCAACAGTGCAAGATTAAATTCTAGTGACCAGCAATAAATATGTACGTACAAAATTGTAAGCATAATATAACAATACTAGTATAAATATATGGACAATTAAGATAAACATAATATAAGAATTATAGCAGCAGTGCAAGGATAAGTTAGATATGGTTGCAGACATTAGTCATTGGTCAAATATATGGACAAAATAAGAGGGTATGTAAGCCATGCCATGTAGGCTAAGTGTGGAGGTGCAGGTGCAGGTAGGCTATGCATAGAAGTCCAACTCTCCTATATGTCATGCTACTATGTATTTATTGATTTATTGATTTATTGATTTATTTTTTTAATCAAAGTGTGGATTTCTTTTTTTATTATTATTTATGCAATAGCCTAAAATGTACATCAATAGGACAAGGTAAACATGTTGCCTTATTTTGCCATTTCAGCAAAACCTCGCTAAGCCAGTTCGTGGCGCTGGTGTATCATCGGTGGAGAGCGCACTGGCCTTGGTTTACACCGACGTAATAACTGTGCGACACACTGAGGTCGGACTTGGAAGCAGGAGATGTCAACCTTCTGCATTGAACACATGTAACTCATTCATGATATATTTGGCCTGAATTTGTAAGTTTATTTATTACGGCTGCTTCGACTGGAGTGATGTTGTCACCTTGCAGACAAGCGGTGCTGTCTGCTTTTAGGAGACACAACTGTCGGTTATTCTCAGCAACTCAGAGCAGGGAAGCTAAAAAAGTAAGTTCACGCTAACATCACGTTTCGTAACTTACCCGGTCCGCCCTGGCAATAGGAATGTTGTCAATGTAAAGTCCAAATGATCATCAAAGCTAATGAATACTGAATATGCATTAATAAACGTGTCTTTCCCGTGGCGTTTTAGGGACTGGTTTTGGGAATTTACGAAAAAAAGAATGGTGAAAGCGCACGTTTCACGGAGGCGGGTGCTGCATTTGACAGTTATCTATCGGGAAAGTTGAGTCAGATGCTCTCAATGTAAGGTTAACTCGGTGGCACAGAATTTAAAATTGTAAAGGCCTAGTCCTACAACAGAGTTGTTATGATTTTTTCCCCCCTTTTTCTCAGATCTGGCCCTCCTGTCAAGAAAGGCAAGAGTCGCGTATTTTATGGTCTACATGAGGTAAGCCTAGTCTATACTTTTGACTGGAATTAATAAACAGTTGTTGAAACTGTATTACGAATATTATGTCACGAACTGTACTTTTTCTTTTGGTAAAAGGACTTCCCAAGTGTGGTAGTTGTAGGCCTTGGTGACAACTCAGCTGGGGTTTGTGGAAAAGAAAATTGGGACAGCTGCAAGGAGAACATCAGAGCTGCTGTGTCATGTAAGACCTCACTTCCTCATTTGAGTGTGAGTGAGTGAGTGAGTGAGTGAGAGAGAGAGAGAGAGAGTGTAGGTGGTTTAAATAGCCTTTGGTCTATTAGGATTTAATTTGGTGCCACTTACTGTTGATCTGTGTAGCTGGCTGTCGGGTGCTCCAGGACCTTGAGGTGCCTGTAGTTGAGGTGGACCCATGTGGTGATGGCCAGGCGGCTGCAGAAGGTGCTCTGCTTGGCCTCTTTGACTATGATGACCTCAAAAGCAAGAAGAAGTTCAAAGTGACTACTCGGCTACATGGAAGGTAGAGCTGTGACTGTGTGTGTGTGTTTGTTTATTTACTCCTGTAACAATATGTGTCAATACAGGTACTAGTGTATTGATTAAGCTTAAACAATTTTAAAAGCAAAAAGACTGTCAGGTTGCTGGTAATACCCATCCTGTGTTTGTGTGTGTATAAACATTAGCCCGGCTTATCTCATATATACTGTATACTTACACCATAATAATGTTTCTTAGCGGGTGGAACAGAATCAGCACCAATGGCACGAATGTCCAAATACACTTGACAGTTCTTTCATTGTGACCTCAGTGCGGAGGTAGCTGCATGGGAGAAAGGAGTGGTCTACGGCGAGGGACAGAACCTGGCACGGTGGCTCATGGAGGCTCCAGCCAACTACATCACCCCAACAGTATTCGCTGACACTATCGAGAACAAGCTTGCACCCTATTCAGACAAAGTGATCATCCACAAGAGGTACCACGTGCAAAGATGGCCTTCTATCTGGGGTTTTCTGCTCTTTTAACCTGGAGTACTTCAGTTCAGCCTGCCTCTTGCTTTCTCAGACCAAAGTCGTGGATTGAAGCACAGCAGATGGGAGCGTTTCTGAGTGTGTCCAAAGGTTCAGAGGAAGCCCCAGTCTTCTTGGAGATCCATTACAATGGCAACCCGGACACCAGCAAAGCACCTCTGGTCCTTGTGGGCAAGGGCATCACCTTCGACAGGTAAAGTCTAGCATCACTATAATAACAATATTAAAACATGATTAGAAGTTCTATTGCCTTATTTTGAAATTCCTTTCATTTTGCTTGGTAAATATAATCTGTGTGTGTGTGTGTGTGTGTGTGTGTGTCACCTCCACTCTCAGTGGCGGTATCTCTCTGAAGCCTCCCTCAGGCATGGATGCCATGCGGGCAGACATGGGTGGTGCTGCCACTGTGTGTTCCGCCATCGTCACGGCAGCAGCTCTGAAGTTACCAGTCAACATCATAGGTAGGCCACCTACATTCCTGCCCAAATAGAGGTTCTGTGATAATACTGTGTGTGTGTGTGGAGGTGATGCATGGTGCAGTATAAATTGTGGACTGCTTTGTCAGGTCTTGCCCCTCTGTGTGAGAACATGCCCAGCGGTAATGCCAATAAACCAGGGGATGTCGTCAAAGCAAAGAACGGAAAGTCTATCCAGGTATTTGGACCTTACATATTATAAGCAAAAAGTTCTGTCTGTGCTTGATTAGTACAGGTCACTGTAATAACAGAAGATTATTTCTATTCAATTCATTGTCCACATTGTCGTGGTGTATACACCTGGTATATTCAGTATTAGGAGTACATTAAGCCTGTCTGTTGTCTTCTAACTCTGGCTCTGACCCAAAGGTGGACAACACTGATGCAGAGGGCAGGCTCATTCTGGCTGATGCACTTTGTTACGCTCACAGCTTCCAGCCGAGGGCTGTCGTAAATGCTGCCACCTTAACAGGTATGTGCACTGGTGTAAACAATAAACAATGTGCAATGATGGAGGGCAGCGGTCAAATCAGTTGTTGTACACCAGGTCGGAAGATGGTATGGTATGGTCATAGCTTACGTGGCTGTGTTCTAAATGATGTTCCTGCTCTCTGTCCCAGGGGCGATGGATGTGGCGCTGGGTTCAGCTGCTGCAGGGGTTTTTACAAACTCCGACTGGCTGTGGGGACAGTTACATAAGGTAGAGGCTCATGAGACTGCATGTTTTCTGCATCTGACTGCAACACAAACACAATACACACACACCCATACTCATGGACCCGCTTGTTTCAGTCTGTTTTTACATGATTTGTTTCAGGCAAGTGTTATCACAGGCGACCGAGTTTGGAGAATGCCTCTCTTTCAGCATTACAGCAGACAGGTGATGGATAGTCAACTGGCTGACCTCAATAACATTGGAAAATATAGTCGGTGAGTAATTTCTTTCAGCCGGAGGGTTGGTCTCACACACACACAAACACACACACACACACACACACACACACACACACACACACTCACACACATTACTGGTGATCTCAGAAATTATCTGGTAAAGGCATCTTTCACTGCTTCTATCATATCTTGATATGAGAATATATTTACTACAAAGTTTTGAGTTAATAGATCTTCATGTGAGAATATAAAATAGGCTTATACACTCTCTCCCACAATGCATTCTGTTCCTCAGGTCTGGTGGAGCTTGCACAGCCGCAGCTTTCCTCAGGGAGTTTGTGACCTATGACCACTGGGCTCATTTGGACATTGCTGGGGTGATGTCCAATAAGGATGAGGTGCCATACCTGCGTAAGGGGATGTCTGGCAGACCCACCCGCACACTGGTGGAGTTTGCAGCTGGTCTTGCCTGTGAAAGCTAAGAGGGTTATAGCCACAATGACCTCTATTTAGTCACAGGATCTCAAAACTCTGTGAAGTGCTGTACATCTGGTGGCAAAAGTGACGTAATTATGTTGAATGGACTTGTGCATGGCCCTGGATTAAATTCACAGCACTAGCTGACCTCAAAGAGATAAAATGTCATATTCATTTTGCAGTTTCATCCCATTGTTACCATACCTCTGTACTTTTTGGAATATCTTTGTATACTATAGTTACGATGTACTTATGATTTTTTAGTGAATATGATTGAGAAGTAAAATGATTGTCATTACTTCTAGTATTGTGTCTGTTGAATCATGCTGCAGGAGGGCCTTCATGCTATAGCAGTGATTTGTTATACACCTGTGTTTATAAAGTTTCATAGTAGCACACAGATTCTGATAAGGAACATGATCATGTGAACATGTTAATTGTTAATAAATATATTTGTACACAGCACTCACTTTCGAGGCACATAACTTTCTGTGATGTTGGTATCAGTCGGACCTCCGTAATGGTAGGGGGCGATAGTGGTTTGAGACTGTGAAGAACCGTCTGGTTTTCAAGCCGTTTTCAGTCAACAATCATGGCTTCATCCATGAGTGGTATGTTTCTGGGCCAGCAACAGTCCGGACCACATCCCTCTGGAGGTCCCGGTGGTCCAGGACAGCCTGGGATGCTTCCCGGACCTCCTGGTGCCAGAGGATCAAGTAGCAATACTTTAGTTGACGATCTCGAGGCGGCGTTCGAGGTGGGTACTCTGATTTTACGTTAGCCAGTGATGCTACTGTGCTCACAATGCTAACAGTTGCTAACATTAGCTGATATAAACATGACATTCTGAACGTTTGCACGACTATTTGTACCTTCATAGTTTCGTCTAGGAGATCAGCTCACTGCATTTGCTTGCTATCACACGTAGCGACAGAAAAAAACAAGCATGACACGCCAGCGTTACCGATGGTAGCAGTGAACACAGACATCAAATATGGCCTGTTGCTACAACGCTAGACGTCGTTGATGGCTTCAGGATCAATGAGTGGTAACAAATATTTGCATGGTGATCTAGCGTTTAGAACGAATGTAAAATTACTTAAGATTAAAACCGTGATTTCAGAATTTATAAAAACACAAACGACACAAAACTGAAAAGTAAAGGCCAAAATAGGGTAAATCTCATAACTGCAAGTTGCACACTTGATGAAGATAATGACCATGAGTGTGGGTGACTGACTGCATATGCATGGTAGCCCAGCAGGGTTCTGTACAAAAAAATGTCATTGTATGACTCTTGTGACCCCTAACATATCCAATAGTTAAATGTTTACTTCTTCACTGAGGGAGGGGCTGCATAATATCAATCAGGAACTAACATGTATAAAAATGCTAAATATTGGCTCCGACATTGAAACCACCACATTGACAGTACAACTTATTGTGCTTTCAGGCATGTTTTGCTTCTCTTGTGAGTCAAGACTATGTGAATGGAACAGATCAAGAGGAGATTCGTACAGGTGAACTTGTTACCATCATCTTACCGACTAGTAGCATTTGTCCCTCTCCTGTGACTTTTTTTGAAAGGTCAGCATCATTCATTGTTTTTTGTTCCTTTTTTTGTTGTTAAGGTGTTGACCAGTGTATCCAGAAGTTCTTGGATGTTGCCAGACAGACCGAATGCTTCTTTCTTCAGAAAAGGCTGCAGCTCTCTGTACAGAAACCGGAACAAGTGGAGAAAGAGGTAAAATCATATTTTAAGATTAGATTACATTTTATTTTTTCAAGCATTAGCAAATTAAGCCTACAGTTTTTTTTTTTAATCTGCTAGTTTCTCACTCCCTTCACAGTACTGTAGCAAATTGTAGAATGCAAGGGGTTGTGCTCTTCCCCCCACTGTTGTGTGCAATATGTAATATTTGGCCCTTAATGTTGTGTGCCCTACTGCACTTGTGCGAATTCTACTGTGTAATTGTGTTCCTATTGAGAATGTGCAGAGTAAGGCAAACATAGGCTATTGTAGTGGAATGCAAACCGGCAAAGGAATCAGAAAATCAACACCATGACCCAGAAAAGTTTTGGTTCACTAGAAAGCACCAAAGTTAAAATGAATAATAATAATAATGATAAAAATCTGAATAGAACCAGTTAAAAATGAGTTTTCTGCTGGCCAAAAAAATGTCCATGCCCATTTTTGCAGAGTTCATTATTTTTTGTATGCCAAGAAGACCTAGACATGTGGCTAGATCAGTACCAGCATTTAGTCATAGTGGAAGTTTGAGCTCTTTATTAATTGTTGTGATTATTGCCCCCTGGAACAGGACATATCAGAGCTGCGGAACGAGCTCCAGCGGAAAGAGCTGCTGATCCAGAAGCACTTGGCCAAAATCCACAACTGGCAACAGGTCTTGGAAGACATCAATGTCCAGCACAAGCGTCCAACAGAGCTGCCTCAGGGTCCGCTGGCTTTTCTTGAGCAAGCCTCAGCCAACATTCCTGCCCCCATGAAACCCAATTGAGGCACAGCATATGCTTTTGAACTGTGTTGTGTGAATGCTAGAAAACTACATCAGAGTGCTCCTCTAAAGGTGCTGAACAGACATTGCAAGGTCAGTTTGGTGACACTGGATTGTCAATGGCATACTGATTTTTTTTTTTTTTTGAGATCTGGGATGCCAAGGCATGCTTAATAGGGCTAGTATTGGATCATGCATTATGCAAGTGTGTGAATGATATTTCTGAGAGTAAATGCCCGTTTTGGAAAATATTTCTCGTTTTTTGGTAAATTGTGTGTCATTTTTACGTCTTTGTAAATATTTGACATTCTGTTTTGTATTGTCCACAATAAACTTTTAAGAGTGTACCTGTGGTTGTGTTAGCTACCTTTTTTTAAAACGTATATTACACAGTTAATAGTATTTACAGTATTGTTTTTAGATACAATTTCTCAAACATGGATATATACATTAAATGGATGAAATAGCAAAAACATTTTAGATTAAAAATATATATACTGTGGCGAACGCATGAGTATATGCCAGGGCAGTAGGGGGCGCAGTGGCCGTTTCTGGTTTGTACACTCAGAATTACAGCCAATCGGGTAGCGACATTTCAAACCAGAGCGCGGTTAGCTGAACATGATGATCAAGACCCCTCTACGGGTACCGCGATAAAATATGACAGACTGCAAACATGTCACTGAAATGTAAATAGAAGAAAATAGGTAAATCAAGAAAGTATCGTAAACGCAGGTGAGTAACTTCAACGCGTTAACGTTACCGTTTAGTACGGTCATGTTAGCTTGTATGATTTGCGATAGCTAACAGTCATATGATAGCTGCTAACGTTCAGCTTCATTGTTGTGAATAACAACATTCAAATCTGAGGAGGTGGTGAGATTCATTATTGCTAATTCACAGTTATCTGTACACCCACAATAAAAACTAACGTTAGAGCTTCGTCGTGAGAATAATTTTATCGCAGCAGATGGGTAACTGTTAGATGCCTTTCTTTAGCATAACGGTTGCTATTAAAGCAAGTGACTGTCTGTGATCTACTACAGACATCTAGCTTTTATAAATTGATTGAATTGAATTTCACACATACTCGATTTCATTCCACTCGTCCAAGTGTTGCTTGATGCCCAGCACACCTAGTAATCATGAGTGACACCATGGGACGTAACGTCGGTCCATTGTTCATGAGGACTTACGGAAGAAGTAAAGTCGTTCGAAAGGTAGACACCTGGCTTACCCCGGACTACAGAAAAAAGGCTTTCTCCAGTACTGATGGGTCCGATCCGTCCTTACTCGACGCGAATGACCGCTCAGTGCAACTGAAGAAAAGGTAAGTTGTGGTTCTCACAAGTTCACACAGTAGCTGCTGTTAAATATGTGGAGGACTATTATGTCTTTGATGGCTAATTTTGCATCACCAGGAAAAAGAAAGTCAGGCCTGCTAAGAAGAAGGCGATGTCAAACTTGAAAGATGGAGACAGCGATGTTGAAAATGTATTCCTTCCCGAGCCTGTACCCAAAACAACCAAGGTGACGAGGTAAGGCCTGCCCCTTGGTCAATGAAACATTTTACTGATTGTTATTTTTCGACCCAGTAGTAGAATCTGTTTTGAGCCAAGTATGTCATGCCAGTTTGTGACCAGAATAGATAGTCATCATGTCTCATGATGTGCACCATTGTCAGCCAGAGAAAGCCACCCCGGCAGCCCGTGAGGAAGGGTCGAGGAAGGGTGCTGCTCAGTAGTATGAGCGAGAATGAGCAGCCCACCGCGGTCATGAGAAGAGGCCAGAAGAAGGCTGCACGCTGCATCTTCAGCACCAGTGAGAGTGAGGAAGACTCTCTGATGAAGAATCCCAGAGTCACCTCAGTGCTCCGAAACAATAACTCAAGAGCCAAGACAGTAGAGTAAGTGTGTGTGTGTGTGTGTGTGTGTGTGTGTGTGTGTGTGTGTGTGTGTGTGTGTGTGTGTGTGTGTTTTGGCAGATGTTGACATTAAAGGTCGTTTAGAGTAGGCAAGGCAAATATATGTACACAAGAGTAATTCACTGTGCCTTACCTAAACAATAGCAAATGATAAAAGTAAATTGAAACATAAAAGGGAAATGGTTAAAACAAAGTGACATAAGTGGTATCTTTACATCCAGCACGTTTTGTAACATTCAGGGAATATGATCTACTAGCTCTCCATTCTCTTCTCATATCATACAAAAACCCCACTCCTCTTACTCAGCCCTGTCTCTGTGAAGTGGAAACAAAGAAAATGGCAGCAGCCTGTCCCCCAAACAATAACAAAAAAACACTATGTAGTTTCTCAGGGAGCACTAAAGGGAGGAGTGAGCTGCCTTTCTGGTGTGTTTTGTTTGGTCTTTGGTTTAAATAGAAGTTGCGACAAAAGTGTCTGCTATGAAACATAAACAAATGTCATGTCATCCAGCGTTGCTTGGCCTACCTTTTCATTGTTCATTACATATAGGTTTTGCTCAATAATGGCCATAATTAATTCATTGTTATTCATTTAAATGGTTTGAATTGAATTAAATATCAGTGTAGTTATTATGATTTACTTTTCTAATTGCTCTTCCAGTGTGTTTCCTCTCTAAAAGTCAAAAGTACAGTGAATCACCAGTGATCTAATAATGTTTGTTTGTTTGTTTTGTATGGTTTTCTACCAGCAGCTCCGAGAACTCTGCTGCGCCTGAGCCTGGTAAATATGTAACTGCTCGGAGAAGAGTCCAATCAGTTAAACCAAGAGGACCCAGCTCCAAGCCCCCGGTATGCATGTTGTTGTTTTTTTTTACTGATGATTTGTGCTGTTGTTAGTGTGAGCATGATGTGCCATGTTCTGAGTTCAGTCTTGAGCCTCTGGAGATCACTTTCAGGTCCAGGGGCCGGTTGCACCAACTGGTCTACTAAGCCTGGTCCAAACTGCTAAGTTAGTCTTTGTGAAGACCAGTCTTTAGAATTCAACTTAAGTCGTTTTTTTAAAAAAATTTACGCCAGGTCCTAACTACGCCCGGTCTTAGCAATGCGCGTCCATGTGAATGCCTATACGGAACAATGACAACTTGCCTGTTTCGAAGATTCTCTGCTGTCAATCACGCCCCCATTCATTCACTCACTCATGACGGGCCCTGGGACCAAACGCATCCCAAGGCCTCTTTCCCATTATGATGAGAATGTTTTGATTTCTCAATTCACTGTATTTGTGACCGTTCCTTGTTATCACGGGGTTAATCAAGGAGTTAACAATCTGAGGAATGTGGATTTAATGTAAAACTAGAGGACCATAGCTAATGCTGATTAACTATTTTGCAAACAAATTCACTGGTCAGCCTAGTATACTGATACAATTGCTACTATAAAGAATGCAAAGGCTATTTAAAGCTAATAAGAAAGAACTGGCCCTCAGGTATTTTCGCAATCTGGCCCCTGCCAAAACAAATTGGGCACCCATGGCTTATGCAGACCTGGGACAAGCACATCATAATTGGAATAAGAATTGTGAATCTTATTTTGTGCTGTACTGACATGCTAATCTCTTTCTGGGTGACTTGAGTGCATATTATCATGTCTTTTTGGTTGAACTATCCTGTTAAGCTCTCTGGGACTGTGTCCAAGACTCAGCAGGGCTAGGAAAGTCATTACATTAACACAGTGGAGAATGCCCCCCTGTTTTACAGATTTAGAGTCTCCAAGGATCAGAAGAGAAAATTGCTCATAATTTTGTTTGAAATTCTGCTTTCATAATGTAGGGCAAATGTAACGTCCATAAAGTTCAAATTATCATGACATTTGCATTACATTTTGTGTCGACATTGAAGTGAGGTTAAATTATTCTGGTGATCTGTCTGGTGCTTAGCATTTGCTGCTGTTCATGTCTGACTGTGCGTCATGATTTTGCTCCAGGTTCGTTGTGCAAGCGTGGCCCTGGACTCCTCCGATGACTTTGCTCGGGCCGTCCCAGCGCTCCCTCGCGCAGTCACTCGCCGCAAGCGGCTGCCCTTGCGGCCGCCCGTCAACCTGGAGCGCACGTCCTCGGACGTCTCCATGGGGCCGCCCCCCGCCGCTGCCCGCGCGCCCCTCCCGCGGCGCTCCCTGCTGAGAGAGTCGCTGAACGCGAGCGCCGACGACCCGTCGCTGGCCTGCCACGCCCCGCTCTTCTCCAGCACGCCGTCCGCCGCCCTGGGCAGGCGTCTGCCGCAGCACCTGCAGGACCCCTCGCTCAGCGGCATCCACTTCAGCACCGAGGACAGCGCCACCGACGCCGAGCCCCCGCCCCGGCAGCCGCAGCAGAAGCGGGCGCGCCGGGGGCTTTCCGCGCACAACCGGCTCCGGGAGACGACGACGACGACGACGACACCGGCCTCGCGCTGGCCTCTGGCGGCCACAGGAGATGACCGCAGCGGCAGCGTCGTCGCCGAGCCTCATCACGAGACCGCTGTCCCCGGGATAACCGGACAACCGGCACCAGCGGAGCAGACCGACCAGTCAGTGGTGGTGATAGAGGTGGAGGAGGCTGCAGCACCCAGCCCCATGAAGCCACCCAGCCAGCTGGCAGACTCTCCCGGTGGAGCCCAAGGGGCAGGCGTGGAGTCTGGGCAGGAGGATCTGCTGGCCAGCCTGGTGCTCTTCTCTCGGATGGAGGAGGAGGAGAAGGCCCAGGGGGAGGAGGAGGATGACGACGACGAAGAGCAGGCGGCCAGCGGCTTTGTGACGGCCGAGACGCGCCTGGACTCCCTGGTGGAGGCGCTGAAGGAGCGATGCCGAACGGTCAGCCCCGTGGTGCGGCTGCCGCGGACCGACCTCCTCCTCCCCCCCTTGCCCACCTCCCTGCTCGCGCTGGACACCAGCAGCCGCATGCTCAGCGCGGGCGAGACCTTCTCCTCCTGCCTGGACAGCCAGCCCGCAGACCGCACCAGCGCCAGGCGGAGGACGGTGCCCGTCTTCGAGCTCTCCTCCTGCGCAGAGCTGCCCGGCCTCTGTGGCGCAGTCCCTCCGGCTCCACCCGCCATCCCGTCCCCCAGACAAGCAGAGGACACCGAGGAGCCCGAAGAGGAAGAGGAAATGGAGGAAGAAGAAGAAGAAGAAGAAGAAGATGATGATGATGATGAAGAAGAAGAAGAAAAAGAAGCAGCAGCACAAGTCGTAGGAGAGGTGGACGAAGAGGAGAGCTGCGTAGGGGCGGGCAGGGAGGCGTCCGAGCTGGCGGAGCTGGCGGAGCGTCTGAAGGCCCGCTGCGTGTCCTGCCAGCCCGTCATCCTGCTGGACTCCCTGCGTCTGTCCCCCTTCCTGCTCCGCCACCACGGCGTCGCCGCCGCCTCCTCCTCCTCCTCCTCCGCTGCTCGGGCACCGGTGCCCACCGGGCAGACTGCGCCCGCGTCCAAGAGCTCCCGCTCGGACAGAGGCGCGCTCCCTGCCCCCACCACCCCCTCCTCCTCCTCCTCCTCCTCCAACGGCTCGGCGGGACTCCACCCGGACGCAGCGGCCTGCGAGGGTCAGCCCGAGCGCCGCCGTCTCAACAAGCGCAGGCTGTCCGACAGCTTTCGCACGGTCGGCGATGGCAGCGGTGGCAGCGGTGGCAGCGGTGGTGCCAGTGGTGGTGCCAGTGGGTCGGGCTCCTCTCCTGATCAGACGGTGCTGGCGAACAGGAGCAAGGTGCCCGCCGGGCGAGTGGGCACGGGGAGGAAGGCCTGCGTCAGCGGACTCAGCGCCAACCGCTGGACCAAGCGGGACACCAACTTGGCACGCGCCCAGCACAACGCACACGACTCGCTGGACTTTGGCCCGGCATCCGTCGTTAAACCTAGCAAGGTGAGGTCAGGGCTGCACTGTTGGAGGGTTTGGGACGGGGCCTTCTATTTGCTGGGAAATTATGGATAGGCAGTTAGCGTAGTTAATCAAACGTGTGTTTTCAGTCAGTTTCTGTGTGTTTCAGAAATAGAGAGTTAAAAGCACATTGGTACTGTGTGTGTGTGTGTGTGTGTGTGTGTGTGTGTGTGTGTGTGTGTGTGTGTGTGTGTGTGTGTGTCTGTATAGTGTCTGTGTGTGTGTGTCGCTACCTCCCAAATAGTTTTTGCCACAAATTTACACTGACACTAGGACTCTCTGCGCATGTGTGTGTAGGAGGTCTTGTCCTGTTGGTCGGCGCTGCCGGTCACCCCGGCGCGTGCGGAGCAGCTCAACATCTCGTCCATCCTGGCCGGCCTCTCCCCAGACGCGTCCCTCTCCACACACATGTGGAGCCGGCTCAAAGCTGCCCTCTCCGTCCACAAGAAGAAAACCGGTACAGCATCCACACACACACTCCTCTTGTCCAGTCCCTATCTTTTTGGGTGTGTGTGTAACACATAAAGTGGGCTAAATTCTCTGTGCTGTGCTTATTGATGATGATACACTTTAGCGGTGATGTGATGTATGTATGTATCTTTGCGCACTGAAATTGTGTGTGTGTGTGTGTGTGTACTTTTGTGTACCTGCAGCAATCGCTACCCCCCGCCGTCTTGGCCTGTCCAGTATGCAGTCTCCTGCAGTGCAGCGGCTGAATGCCAGTCAGGACATGTTTGCCTCTCCGCCCCTCTGTTCCCTGACCCGCCTGTCCCAGCGCTCACTGCACTGCCCTCAGGTGAGTCAAGAGACCTCATGCTCTCCCATCTATCCATCTACTCACCCACTCACCCACTCACTCACTCACTCGCCCACTCACTCGCCCACTCACTCACCCACTCACTCACCCACTCACTCACCCACTCACCCACTCACTCACTCACCCACTCACCCACTCACCCACCCTCCCACTCACTTACCCACTCACTCACCCACTCACAGACTCACCCACCCACCCACTCACTGCCCTTACCTGACCCGCCCCTCGTTCCCACTCCTCAGCTCTCGGCGGCGGAGGACATCAGCGACGCGGAGAAGGTGTACCAGGAGTGCCAGCAGGAGGGGCCGCTGGCGTTCGACCAGTGCATCCCGCCCGCCCGCATGAAGCTCTGCCGCAAGATTGGCGAGGGCACCTTCGGCGAGGTGTTCTCCACCACCAACTCCGCCGGCCAACCGGTGGCGCTCAAGGCACGTGCTGTGGCTGTGGCTGTCGCACTTGGATTTGTGTTGCTGGACTGAACCACTGCCCTGTGGGCCTAATGTAGAGCTCAGTGCCTCTCAAGTGTGCGCAACAGTGCCGTTAAAGTAGCAGTATAATATTTGTCATTGGCATTTCTAAGTTTTATTGGGCCAGACCTACCATGAAGCATAAATTCAGAAATCCGGGAGATGGGGCTGATTTATGGGTTTATCTTTGGATGGATGGCTGCGTTTTTGCTGGCGCTGCTTTCCTATGATCTTACCTCTCTCTCTCTCTCTCTCTCTCTCTCTCTCTCTCTCTCTCTCTCTCTCTCTCTCTCTTTTTCTCTCTCCCTGAGTCCCTGTCTCTCTTTTTTCCTCTCTCCCTCTCACTCCCTCTCTCCCTTCTTCCCTCTCTTTCTCTTTCTTTTTCTCTCTCTCTTCCTCTCCCTCTCTTCCTCCCTCCCTCCCTCCTTCTCATTGTAGATTCTGCTCATATCTCTTCCTTGCTTTTGATGCTTTGGTATTGATTGCTCTGTCGCTCTGTGCTGTCTGTAGATTATTCCTGTGGAAGGCAAGCAGAAAGTCAATGGAGAGGACCAGAAGAGTTTTGGAGAAATCCTCCATGAAATTATCATCTCCAAGTACGTCACTGTGTTATTTCGCCGGTATCGACTGTCTTGTTAGAACGAATGTTGCATTTTTTGGGTGTTACCTTCATCATCTTGTTTAACCGTGTGTGTGTGTGTATGTGCCTGTGCGTGTGTGTGTGTGTGTGTGTGCACGTGCTTGTGTCTCCAGGGAGCTGAGCAGCTTGGATGAGAAGGAGGAAAACCGATCAGGCGGTTTCATCGGCCTGCACGAGTGAGTGAGGATCATTAGTACACTGTTAGCTCTTCTCTACACTGTTCTCCCATACACATCCTTAGAGTGCTCCTTCTCCTCTTCTACTGCCAGTACACCAGCTTCACTGACTGGCTGGATGTCTGGTAAAGGATATTATCAGAAACATTTGATACACCTGACTTGCTGTTTTGTCTGTCAGGCATTTCATTTCTCATCAGTTTGCTGTCAGTGCCTGTGTGTGTATGAGAGTGAGTGAGTGAGTGAGTGAGTGAGTGAGTGAGTGAGTGAGTGAGTGAGTGAGTGAGTGAGTGAGTGAGTGAGTGAGTGAGTGAGTGAGTGAGTGAGTGAGTGAGTGAGTGAGTGAGTGAGTGAGTGAGTTCAGCATCAGCAAACGGCTATGACCTGCGGCACGAGGCCAGAGCGTGACCATCCCCACTCCCTGGTGCCATAATGGGGCTCAATATAACGGTGTTTGGGTCCTGTGCTCCTTCTCTCCTCTGCAGTTTGCACTGTGTCCAGGGCCCCTATCCCAAGCAGCTGCTGAGCGCCTGGGACAAGTTCGACAAGAAGCGTGGCTCCGAGAACGACCGA
>NC_084995.1:17717972-17720472 GCF_963854185.1 Sardina pilchardus | reverse complement strand
GCCAATCAACTAGGTTGCTAACAGGTTAGCAACTATGGTTTTGGGAAACGCTCCCCAACGCTTTTCAACAGGGCTGTGCGTTGAGCTCCAGCCTCTGGCCCGTGGTGCTCACCTCATGTGTGTGTAGTTGGGGTGTTGGTGCGGGAGCTCCTGGGGGGGCGAGCGGCCGTGCCTCTGGCCGGGGGACGGGTTGGGGCTCAGCGTGGAGCCCGAGTTTGGGGTGCTGGTGCGGGACAAGGGGAGACCCCGAGAGCTGTGCTCGAAGCTGGGCGAGCGCGCCGTCTGCGGAGACATGGACGTCCCGGCGTCGGGGTTCAGGTAGCCCCGCTCGTAGGCGCTGAGATTGGGGACACTGGTGACCCGAGGAGGGGTCTCCTCCAAGGTCGCCTTCTGTGGGAGGCAAAGAAGAGGGACTGCACTAACTGCTACTGTGTCAAAAAGCTACCAGGCAAGAGCCAGCTTCCTCCTGCAAAATTAACTGTTTGTCAGAGACTATTGTGTCCTTCCTTGCCGATATTAGACACTTGTTTATTTCATTAAGATGATTTAATAATTAAATGTCACAATATCGTCATTAAATGTTAACTTCCCACAAAAGCACTTCAGGCTTTTCCCCATCTACCATGACACAAATGTACTGTCTTGTTTCATATTTATACGTGGGGGAACAGCAGATGCTTATTTAAGTGGATGTGTAAGGTGTGTGTGTGTGTGTCTATTACATAATTTAATGCGCATATGAATGTGATATGACGCAGCTCTTTTTAGTTCCTTCAGTTCGCAGTGTGTATTCAAAAGAGAGAGACAGGAAGACAATATACCTTAAATGTGGGAGTCAGACTGCCGACGTGGGTTTTGCTGTCATAGTGTTTCGGAGTTCCATCACCCACAGGAGGATGCTGAGACAGCTGATGACGCTCTTCCTAAAAAAAGACAACGTGCACCAAACCTCAGCACAATTCCACTCCTGCGTCGCGTGGAACAAACAGCCCTGGATGTGCCCTGGTCATGTTTACACCGCACTGATGCAGTCATGGCTGCAGCGTTAGGATTTCTAGTCAGGCCTGATGGAGCTCAGGCGTGGTGCCTGAATTCAGGCTTGACCTCGGCCATGTACAATGTCACAATATGGCAAAGACAAGGCTATTCCCTATGGTCTTGTCAATGAATGTGTTTGATCATTTCAGGCACAGATCATTTCCTGTCTGTCAGCCCTGGATAGTGCCGAGAGGTCTCACCACCAGTCTCTTGATGAGCTGATCTCTCTCGGCCAGTTTGTCCTGCAGCTTAGAGATGGAGTGCAGATCCTCCAGACGTGGCTCTCGCCTCCTGGTCCTCTCTTCGCGCTCTCTCAGCCTACACACACACACACACACAGAGCCTCAGCCACGCATACTGTATATACGCTTTCAAATCACTTACATCCTGAAAGGGAAGGTACTGTACGCATAGATGGGAGTGCACCAGATTTCTGATATGGTGTATCTGGGTGTGTGTGTGTGTATGTGTGGTGGGTAATTAATAATGAAAAGCCCAGTACTCTGTTTCCAGGGCGATGATGCGGGCCTGCAGGCGCGTCTGGGCGGCGATGAGGGTCTGGATCTCCCTCCGGTGCTCCCTCTTCATGCTGTCCACACCCTGCCTCCTCTTCTCACGCTCCTCCTTCCCCTCCTTGCCTCGCTCCTGCTCCTCCCAAGAGCTGCCCAAGGACACACGCACGCACACACACACACGCGCGCACACACACACACACACACACACACACACACACACACACACACACACACAGACACACACACACACACACACACACACACACACAGACACACAATCTCAGAGATGTGATGAGATGCTTCAGTTTGGTGGAAGTTTCTTTTTTTTTTTTTCAAAGGGGCCGTCTGATAAGGCTTAATTATGATAGGCCCTACAATTAGTATTGGTATTACAGATGGAGTATAACCCCCAGATATGAGCCTCTTTCTTCCAAGGAAATGACATTCATAGCTGGGCAGGAAATGATGAGAAAACAGATTATTAATCCTCGAGTGAAGAGGAGCCCCCCCCCCCCCCACACACACATACTCTTCCCCCTACCCCCCTCCTCAATTTATTTCTCTGTCTGCATGAATTGTTCTGTTCCAGCTCTAGTCTAAAATCTGCCCGCTGCAGGACTGTAACCCACTGCTGCCCCGTATCTCTTCTCCCCACGTCTCCTCCGATCTCCCCCCCGTCGTCTCCGATCGGACGCCCTCTCCCCTCTGACCCTCCGACGACCTCTCACCTGGAGTAGCGGTGCTCCTCGGCGTCTCGTCTCTCGCGGTCCCGCTCGCGCTCGCGCTCCCTGTCGCGCTCCTCGGCGAGGGCGGCGAGGCGCTCCTTCAGCTCGGCGGTGTCCCTGCGCAGCTCCTGCACCTCGCTGCGGCTCTCGTCCAGCTGCCGCTCGTACGACTGCTGCTGGTTCTGCTGCTTCAGGTCCTGACCGAGGGAGGGAGAGAGGGTG
>NC_084995.1:17650472-17712972 GCF_963854185.1 Sardina pilchardus | reverse complement strand
TCCTCCAGGTTCTGCTGAGACTGTTCCTGAAGCCTCTGTTCCAGGGTCTCCCTCTCGGCCTGCAAGGCCACCATCTTGCCCTGCAGTCTGGACCTCTGCTCCTCCACGTCCACCTGAGACACATGCCCCACAGCCACATGGTGAACCTTGTGAGATAGCTTGTCAGATGGACACAGTATGCACACACACACACACACACACACACCCACACTGGGTTGTACCATCACCCACCAAACAGCAATACTGTACTGTATGTAGTAAACAAATGTCTTGTTTGCAATCTAGCTCAGTCATGTTTGGTGCATAACTGGAAACTGTGCTAGAAGCTGGTAGAGCGGAGAGGCTTATTTGAGATGGAGGCTTTTGTGTGGCTGCCTGGCTCTGTCCTTGGGCTTGTTTGGGTAGTGGTGTCATCTGCTAGAGCTGAAGCTGTGTGTATGTGTGTGTGTGTGTGTGTGGTGGGGTAAGGGCTGTGTGTATGGCTGTGTGAGTGAGTGTATTTTTATGTTTCTGCGTGTGTGAGTTTGAGTGTAAAGATTTGTATTGATGCTGTATTGATGAGCTGAGCTCAGCAGATTCAAACTCGTAAATTGGCTAAGGGTGTGTGTGTGTGTGTATGTGTGCTGTATGCGTATCTGAGCATGTGTGTGCTGAATGTGTGTACTGTAAGTGTGTGTGCGCTTTAATGTTCTGATGTTCTGTGCCAGTCTCGATGTGAAAGAAAGGCAGCAGGTGAACGGAGTCCAAGGCAATGGGGCTTCAGACTTCACCCAAGGTGTTCGAATCTCTAAAAGAAACCCAGTGCAGTAGTTTCAACATTGAAAAGCCATTTTTTCTAAGCCCTTTATTCTGTCTGTGAAAAGCAAGAATAACAGTGCAAGCAAACATCCGCTGTTGACTCTGCCCACCTGTTTTCTCATGAAGACCGAGTAGCCTTGTACTTGCTGTTCCTACTGCCTGATAGGATTTGCATGTTAACGGGGATTTGTTGGCTACCAATCGTCTCTGGTGTCACCTGCTTTGCTCTACCGCATGTTGGCCCGTAGCCTACTGCTTTCCCTGGCCTCGTAACACTGCTATTTTATGCTAGGCTTGTATCAGGCGAAACATTTGCTTGGATTGTGCCTAATACATGTAGACTATTTAACAGCTATGCAAATGCATGTGTATAATGCAGTGAGTGTGTGTTTGTGTCCCGCGGTGTATGGTACGCTCAGTGACTGTGGACGTTCCATAAGCTTTTATGATGATCTGAGCGCCTGCTGTTACAACCTCCCTCATAATTATGTGCATATTTATGTGTAAGATGGTCCTGTGTAGTTCTTATACAGATGTTTAGTTTAAACACCTTATGCAGGCGTTTAGCTTTCACACCTTACACAGATATTGAGTTCAGTCACTGCAGAGAGCACTTGTAGTTTGTGTTGTAGTTTGTGTATGGCGCGCACTTGTGATAGTTGACATTTGTATTGTTGCTGTAGTGGATACCATGGCTGATCACCAGTCAGTGGCTGTCTGTGTCTGTGAGTGTCTGTGGCTGTAGCTGTGTGTGTGTGTGTGTGTGTGTGTGTGTGTGTGTGTGTGTGTGTGTTACCTGCATCTGCTCCAGGGCGGTGTGCGCCTGCTCCAGCTGCTCCCTGAGCACCGCACACTCCACGCCGCACACCGGCCTCTGATTGGCCACCTCGCGGCTCTGCCGCTCCCGCTCCTGCTCCTGCTCCCTCTCGCGCTCCTTCTGCCGGATCGCCTCCTCCAGCCGGGAAATCTGGGAGACGTGCACACACGTTACTTACACAAGCAGCCACACACACACACATACACAGCACCCTACACATTTACTGGCACCCCTGGTAAGTTGGGAAATGTAAAATACAGGTACAAATCACCAATATGTACAGTTATGTATAAACATTAATAAATCTTCTTTAGATAGATAGATAGATAGATACTTTATTGATTTCCCCTTGGGGATCAATAAAGTATCTATCTATCTATCTATCTATCTATCTATCTATCTATCTAAAGAAGTTCCAATCAAATGGTTATAAACTTGCTTGGAAAAGAACCCATTATTCTTAAGGCACATTTATTTAATATGCACTTAGTCCTTTGAGTTTGTGATGTGTTATGGTTTGTATAATAGTATTGTTTTGTTATAATTTGTCTATTGATAGAATTTGAAATTTATTTTGCTATTGTCCTTAAATTTAGCCATACCATGCTTTAGTTATTATTATTATTATATATAATTAACTGAGTGACTTATTTGATTGCTATTCTCATTTCACTGTTTTATTTCTCATTAGGTTATTGCTTAAAATTATTGTTTTACTGATAATATTACTATTCTCCCTAGTTTGTAATTGTTCACTGTTAATTTAATTTGTATTGTTATTTATTTGTATGTCGCTTTGGACAAAGGCGTCTGCTAAATAACCATAGCCATAGCCATAGCCATGTATCTTGCCCTAGAGGTTTCTTAATAGGCCTACTTGGCTCTGATTGGGCAGTATGAACATTCTAAACTCATTGTTGCAGCCCATAGAAATAAACATGTTGATCGTCATGAGAACAGCAGAATGTGGAATTTAGAATTTAGAATTTTGGTCAAAGTAGAATTTGCAGTGATCTTCAAAGATTTGCTCAGTCTAATTTGAGACTTCGAAGAGATCAGTTGTGCAAAATGAAGCTCTGTGGTTTATTCAGCTGTTGCTCACCGCAACCCGATGAGGAGTTGGAGTGCAAGACGGTGAGGTCAGAGGTCAAGGTGAAGACCAAAGGAAAGCAGCCAAAGAAGGACAGGGTGAACCCAAGTAAAAAGAAACAGAGGAAGGAGGCTAAGCGCCTAAAGAAGGACATGGCCGATAGAAAGAGAAAGGAGGAAACAGCTCTGAGAGAGCTTGAGTTGGCTGCCCCTGAGGCACAGCAAGCAGAGATGCCTATTCATCCTGCTAATGAAGCCAGGAAGGTGGAGATCGCCGACACAAGCCTGAATGCTACTCCAGCGGTTGTGGTGGAGATGGCTAACGCTAGCACAAATGCTATTCCAGTAATTTTGGACTGTGGGAAGATGGCCAAAGCTAGCTCAGAGGCTCCCCTCTTGGCAAGGCCAGTGTCCTGTCCTGACCTTGGGAGGTTTGAGAATCTAACCCCAGCAGACAGACACCAGGGGGAGAGGAGATGGAAGCTACATGGCTGGTTTCAAGAGAGGGAGGCTGCAAAAAAGAGGGCTAATGCTAGAAGCAGTAAGTTGAACATGTTTAGATGGTTAAATATCCTAACAGTTGAAGTGGGTACTAGATGTGAATTTAAATCATAATTTCTCTCTCCATAGGCCCAAACCTGACATGTGACATCAACACACCTCAGTTGGCCATGGGGGATGGGAAGATCCCATCTCAGGAGCTTGGCAAGGGGGACAGAGAGATGCCCATGTCTCAGAGGGCTAACGCTAGTCCCAGTAAGTTGAACATTATTTCGGGGATTGAATATCCCAGTAGAGTTGAAGAGGGCAATTCAAGGGGGCATTATGGTTCATTTGAATCATCATTTCATTCCTCTCCATAGGCCCAAACACTGACAGATCTGAATTGGCCGAGGGGGCCTGGAAGAGCCCGTCCCCAGTGCAGTGCACCTCACAGACTGGGCAACATCAGAGTCTAACCCCGGCAGAGAAAGACAAGCTGGAGGAGAAGGCTAACGGTAGTCACAGTACGTTGAACATTTTCAAATGGCTGAGTATATCAGAGTTGAAGTGTTCACCTGATGTGACCTTGTTCATTTGAATCATCATGTCATTCCTCTCCATAGGCCCAAACACTGACAGAACTGAACTGGCTGAGGAGGACAGGAAGAGCCCGTCCCCAGTGCAGTGCACCTCACAGACTGGGCAACATCAGGGTCTAACCCCAGCAGAGATAAAGCTGGAGGAGAAGGCTAACGCTAGTCACAGTACGTTAAACATTTTTAGATGGCATATGATACTCATTTTTAGATGAGTATACACCTGATGTGAACTTGTTTATTTGAATCATCATTTCACCTTTCTCCATAGACCCAGCCCTGGCATGTGACACCAGGGGACCTGAACTGGCTGTGGGAGACATGAGGCGCCCATCTCAGGATCTTGGAGACCGACACGGAGAGAGGCCCGTGTCTCTGCTGAGACGGGATTGTCAGAAGTCCCCAGTGCAGCGGACCCAAGAGACTGGGAGACGCCAGGATTCACTGGGACTGTATCTCACCCCAGCAGAGAGGAGACGGCAGCAGGAGGAGCGGAGGGAGAGACTTCAGGGCTGGGCTCACCGGAGGGAGACCAAGGCTCTCTGCTTCACTGTTCTTAACGCGGCCACACAGGCTGCAAACAGCTGCCGTGACAACAGCGGCCAAAGAGGAAAGAGGAGCCTACGACAGTGAGGATCAATGCCCCAGCATAAAATATTATTATTATTATTATTATTAATAAATAAACGTATCATTTTTTTTAAATCATAAGACATCTGCTCTTTGGTCTTTTCTTATCTCCTAGGAATACTTCCTGTATTGCACATGGTTTTGGTGATGGTATCAATCATATTTCACTCTAATCAAAGTTTGTGTCCTCCCTAATCCGTCAAACATGAGTAGTGACATGTGTAATGCTCTACAAGGTTCTCATCTAGGAGAACAGACATGAGTCCACAGCAGTTCAAAGCTAGTGGACCAGGAGAGCCCCTACCCCACACGGCATGTTAGGGCCCGATAGGCCATTAGCTATGCCTGTTCTCTTTCACTGCCTTTGTGTGTGTGTGTGTGTGTGTGTGTGTGTGTGCATGTGTCTGTGTGGGTGTGCGAAGTTGTGGCCCGGGTCCACTATCCCAAGTAAATGTGGGTAGGACCAAATAGACACAATTTGCTTGTTTTATGGGTGAAAAGAGCATCATCTTTTTAAAATGTGAACTTTATAAATTCAAGCAGATTATTTCGCGGACCCCTTGGCTATGGGTCACGGACCCCAAGGGGTCCCCGGACCCCACTTTGAGAACCACTGCCCTAGACACAGTGTTGAGGATGGTAAGATTGACAAAAGATTCCCTAAGGATCACTATTAGAGAGATAAAAGCAAAAGCATCTATCCAGTCTAAAAAACATCAGACGTGACCTTCAGGCTAACAGATTATTTAAATGGCATGCCAGGAAAAAGTATTTTGTGTCATTTCACTACAAATGGAAATGTCTGGAGCTGCTAAATGCTGCTGGGACTTTGCCTGGAATAGCTTTCTATGGTCAGATGAAAAGAGAACGGAGCTTTTTGTCAGCAAACGGCCAAGGTGGATTTGGCATAGAAGAATGACTATAATGAAAAGAACTCCAAGCCTATGATGGAGGGTGTTTCTCTGGGGCTGTTTTTACACCAGAAGCCCCAGGGACCTTATTGGGGTTCATAAACTTAATGAATTAACTGGGCATTTCAAATCAAAATCTTGTAGTGTCTGCCAAGATGCTAAAAGTGGGTTATGATTGGAACATCCAGCAGATCGAGGATCCAAAATGCATGTCCAGATCAATGCAAAAATGGTTTATCAGCACAAAATCTGCCATGGCTATCTCAGTCCCCTGATGCTGGCTCAACAGAGGACCAGCGGGTGAGCTTTAGAGGAGAGTGCCCAAGAGAGGACCAAGGAATCTAGACAATCCAGAGATATATTAGGTAAAGATGAAGGCCCTCAAATCTCCTGCTTTGTATTCTGTAGCTGTATGGGAGGCTGTAGGAGAAGACTACAGCTCTTTTATACAGAATTAAATAAAGGGTTGGCAATAACCGTGGCATATTTGTCTTTGTTAAAAAAATATATAATTTTTCTTTTCAGAATAAATTCGCTTCCTCTCAAGGTTGGATTTTTCCTCAATGTTTTCATTGTATGACAAGATGCCCAAGTAGAATTTGAATATCTCTTTTGATTCATCTTCACCAGGGGTGCCAAGAGATGTGGAGGGCACTGCAGAGACAACCAAAGCGCTTAATGTGTAATTTTATTATGTTATACCAGTTCAGAAACACCATTACTTTCTGCAGCTGGCCATGCTATGCATGTATTGCATCATCAAGTAAAAGCTTCCAGAAATTAACTGTACCGCTAGTTAGAGTAAATCAACATGCTGGGCATAGCAGACCTCTGTTTGTTTGACCAGTGGTGTGTGTTTGCGTAAGATGTCCGACACGTCAGTTGACCCCTGACCTCTGAGATGGACAGCTGCAGGCGCGCCTTGAGCTCGTCTCGCTCCACCTCCAGACTCCTCCTCTCCTCCTCACCTCTCTTCCTCAGCTCCTCTGCCTGGGACAGGAGCTCCTGTAACCATGGCGACAACATTCACACAGGGGAAAAGAAAAGACAGGTAAGTTGAATTCAAATGGAAGGAAACACAGAACAACCCAAGACAGAGCAAAAGGTTCATTTTCACATTGTTCAGATTCGCAGCACATTTTGGAGAGACTTTAAATCTGAGCAGACATTGTTCAGCAGCCACTACATGAGCAGGTGACTGGGGATCCAGGTTATGAATGAAAAACTGTGCTCTGTAGACTATGAATGTAACACTGTGCCCTGTAGGGTATAAATGTAAAACTGTGCTCTGTAGGGTATACATGTAAAACTGTGCTCTGTAGGGTATAAATGTAAACCTGTGCTCTGTAGACTATGAATGTAAAACTGCTCTGTAGGGTATAAATGTAAAACTGTGCTCTGTAGACTATGAATGTAAAACTGTGCTCTGTAGACTATGAACGTAAACCTGTGCTCTATAGGGTGTGAATGTAAACCTGTGCTCTGTAGACTACTGTATGTAAAACTGCTCTGTGAGGTAATGAATGTAAACTGTGTTCTGGGAGGGTGTCAACATAAGACTGTGATCTGTAGGGTGTGAATGTAAAACTGTGCTCTGTAGACTATGAATGTAAAACTGCTCTGTGAGGTATGAATGTAAAACTGTACTCTGTAGGGTATAAATGTAAACCTGTGCTCTGTAGGGTATACATGTAAGACTGTGCTCTGTAGGGTATAAATGTAAACCTGTGCTCTGTAGGGTATACATGTAAACCTGTGCTCTGTAGGGTATAAATGTAAACCTGTGCTCTGTAGGGTATAAATGTAAACCTGTGCTCTGTAGGGTATAAATGTAAACCTGTGCTCTGTAGGGTATAAATGTAAGACTGTGCTCTGTAGGGTGTACAGTAAATGTGAAACCGTGTTCTGTGGGTGTGGGGTATGAGGGGAACTAAATGGGCTAAATGAGCTCAGGGATGTCTGTTGCAAACAAGCAAGAGTAACACCTCTGGTTAAAATCACTTACACTGCAGCAGCTACAGTATGTGTGTGTGCGTGCGTGTGCGTGTGTGAGTGAGAGAGAGAGAGTAAGAGAGTGACGTGAGAGCATTAGTGATAGAGGGAGCAGAATCTATACCTGTTGGTGATTCTGAAATTAATAATCTACTCTGCTGACATCACCAATATTTGTCACAATTTGCTCTGCGTAAATAAGTCTGCATCACCATTTCCTCTGAAGGGATAACTTCTACTTGCCAGTTGGATTTAAAATGTTTTGACACACGCAGACACACACCCAGTGAAGCTATAAATATACAGCATTCAAACACTGATCAAAGGAAGACAGGCAGGCACAGACATTTTAGGTTTCAAATCCACATCCTGCTGAGAGAGTGTGGGAGCAGAGACAGAGAGAGAGAGAGAGAGAGAGAGAGAGAGAGAGAGAGAGAGAGAGAGAGAGAGAGAAAGAGACGGGCGATGACAGGATGATCTGCCCGTGGCTAATGCTCCAGCCCTATCAGGTGAGCTGAAGCGTTGTGTAAATCCCAGGGCGAGACTCCCAGACTGTTCCAGCTGCGCAGTAGTCCAGGCCTGCCTGAGTGAGTGAGTGGGTGAGCGAGTGTCTGTGTGCCGCCTGTGCTCTCCGCTCCGCTCCCCTCAGCTTTAGTCACAGACAGCTGATCTGGAAAGACCATGGATCAGCGAGGTCAGTGGGGGGAAGCCCAGCCAAAATCCACTCTGCCTTGGCAGCCGGCGGCCATATTGCTCACAACTAGTACTGTCACTTTGGATCAGCAGTCGCACAGAACCAAAGGCCATGGAGCGAGTGCGAGTCAGAACCGTGACCTGTCGTCCCACTCCCCACTCCCAGCCTTTTCCAGCAGCAGACCGAGGGAGCCAGCGCGGATACAGCTAGCGCTGTGTCCTTTACTCAGCCAAAAGGAACAAGTGAGGCTGCTCTGGGCAGGCTACTGTCACTGAATGGAATCTACTACAGATAGCAATAAACTCGACACATTTACAGTAACTGAAATGAAATGAGCAGTTAAGAGTATGAAAGTCCCTCTGTGGTCGTCGGAGGAATTCTAAATGAGCTAATTTGCTGTGTTTGTGTAAGTGATTGGCGATGGGGGGTGGTGGTGGGGGGGGGGGGGTGGCGTCAGGACTTGTGTTGACAGGCTGTGTCATTGAGCACTGTGAGTGAGCCCTTCGGCAGTGTGTCTTCTCTCATTAACCCCGACCTCCGGGAATGACAGCTGCAGACCAGCGCTTGTTGCGTTTAGACGCCCATCAACAAGAAGAATGACAACCGTCCTCTCCCCAGTCGACTGTTTGCATTTACACACACACAAGTGCCATCAGCATCACAATGCGACAGAGGTCACGACAGTGAGATCTCACATCCTCAACCCTCATCTTGTCAACATCTGTTTTTGTCAGCTCCATTCCCTCTAACTTCCCCGACATTTTAGCCAAAGACCTTCATTTTCAAGCTTTCCAGTTAGATATGTTAGCATACACACATGGCTTAACATGGCTACCTTCCCTCAGATCCGCTACCTGGCGACCTTACCTGCTGACTGAGCTTTTTTTTATCTTGTCTACGTCTGTTTCTGAACATCCCTGATATCTTAGTCATTTTAACCCTCAATCCTTCATCGATTTTCAATATTTTAGTTAGACATCTTTAGACTGGGTAAACCCAGCCCAATCTGCCGGCGATTGGATTTCGCCCTGCAGCTCAGGCTAGAAACCTGCACATTTGTCTCTCCTACTTCCTGTCCACGTTTGCTGGAACCAATCACAAACTGGCTTATCCACCAGGCGCACCCGGATCGTTGGTCTGATTGGTTGAAGGACTATCAAATGTGTACAGAGTCATTTGAACTATGCCCGCTGATCATGCTTCTTGTGCAGTAGAAATACACACAGACTCCCCAGACTAATGTTCAATCTTACATTGAGCTTGAGCTTAGTCCGGTAATAACCAGGGGCCGGTTGCACCAACATGCTTACGCCCGGTCTTAAGCTACGTCGGTCCTAACTCAGCGTTCTAAGTCCAACCTGATAGATACGCCAGTTGCACCATCTAGGCTTAAGCATTCTTTTCGCTAAGACCGGGCGTAGATCTTACGCCTACTCAGTAGTAGGCGTAAGTTCTTAAGACCAACATTTGAGCACTTCTCACAGTCGTTTCTACAGCGCAAACTACATTGTTATTATTCCCATACTCGCTTGTTGGTCAGCTAGCATTCGTTTTAGGTTGACACTTCGCTACGCCAGCCTGGCAATCATGAGGGGCTTTCGGTATCATTCACGAATTAAAAACCTTTATTAACAGCTTATTGTACATTCCTAATAGGGATAACCATAGGCTACACTTGGAAACATTTGAAGATGCATAGGTAGGCTATCTAGCCCGCCCTACAATTACGTAGTGCATAAAAATAAACCGTGTAAGCTAACGTTACATTTGTTAGATAATTGCCTACCTGTTACGGCATTCCTAGCACAACGTGGCTGGTTGGCTGACGTTATTCCGTATTCCATGGGTCTAGCTCTTTACATAACATAAACTTTTTACTTGCATTTTACAGTGCAGATAACGCTTCTACCAGTTAGTGTTGTTCTGCCACAGCCTATTGGTAGCCTTATCTCTGAAAGGATAAAGCTATAATGCGTCTCCTTTGCTTATTCTTGACATAATGAGAAGGAACTACAGTAATTGTTAAGTTATTTATTTAGCGAGTTAAATAGGTGCCACGCATTAGGCATTAGGCTACATGTCATTCACTTTAACAGCGGTTTCCTCCGAACGGGGGACGTGATTGACAGCAGATAGAGTTCTAATCTTTAAAACAGGCAAGTTGTCATTGTTCCGTAGGCATTCACATGGACGCGCATCGCTAAGACCGGGCGTAGTTAAGACCAGGCGCAAGTTCTGCTGGTGCAACCGACTTTAGTTGAATTCTAAGGACTGGTCTTAACAAAGACCAACTTAGCAGTTAGGACCAGACTTAGTAAAGACCAGTTGGTGCAACCGGCCCCAGGCTAAGACATGTTTAACACAGACACCTGTGGCTAAGCACGGCTCCTCTCCCACGGGTCGGTCAGTTACCGCGGCGACCTCACCTGCTGAGCGCGCTTCTTCTCGGCGTCCAGCGAGGCGGAGGCCTGGCGCATCTCGCCGGCGTGCTTGCGTATCACCTCCTCCAGGGCGCGCTTGAGCTGCTCGCGCAGGCGCCGCCGCTCCTCCTCCATGTGCTGGTGGACGCCCCTCTTCTGCTCCTCCACCTCCTCGCGGCCCTGCTCCTTCTCCTGCTCCACCTCCTGCCGCAGACGCTGCACCTCCTCGGCGTGCGCCCGCTGCAGCTCCAGCCGCATGGTGGCCAAGGTGTCCGCATGCTGACCGCCCGGACCACAGCATTTACAGAGGGAGAGAGAGATTTGGACCACAGGCTTAGTATTTTACATACAGTTTTCATTCTATATTTTACCATACATCTAAACATTCAATTTCCACTGACAACTGGCAGAGGTGAGAAGAGTGTAAAAGTATCTGTGCCAACCATTCACTTATACCAGCTGATTCTAACTGGCACAACTCTTCAGCCTGAGATCGCCTGTATTAACTACACAAGTAGAACCAATGCATGATTGGACTTTTACTTCCTGAAGCTGGAGTTGTCTCTGACAACTGGTGATTACAGTAAGACAGCATGTGTATATTGTAAAAATTCCATTTGGTTCTTATTATAGTTTGCGATGAATATCAAGCTTTGATGTGTTTGGATAACTCCTCTGACTCAGGGTTCCCACTCTTTCTTCAACAAAAAAAATAAAATTTTCCCGCAAATTCAAGATGTGTGCATCAGGTGTGTTGTGTTTTGTATGTGTATCATCAGGTGTTGTGTGTGTATGAGGTGTGTTGTGTGTGTATGAGGTGTGTTGTGTGTGTATCAGGTGTGTTGTGTGTGCACCAGGTGTGCCTCACCTGCTTCAGCATGCGTGCGTGGTCACTGCTGCGCCCGTTGCTCTGCAGCTCCAGCTCCTTGTTGCGCAGGTTGAGACGGCTCAGCTGCGAGCGCAGCTCCTCCACCTCGGCCGACACCTTCACCTGCGACGAACTCTGCGACATCAGCTCCTCTGGAACGAGGTCAGGAGGAGGACAGCCCGACGGACACGGACGTGGAGCAACGGGAATGGAGAGAGAGATGGAGATGAGAATGAAGAGAGGAGGAGAGAGAAAAGGCAAAGGATGAGAGATAGAAAAGGGGGAAGATGGAGAACGCGAGAGGGAGGGAGGGAGGGGGGGGGGCGTTAGCCTGCATCTGTCTTGCGGAGGTTGGCGGATAATGCAGAGCTGAGACGGGGGAGAGCTCCCAGAGGGGCGATTCATCCAGGAATCCCTCCCGTCTCAGATTGCAGTGAAAGGCCTTTTCAGCAGGTACAGGGAAACAGCAGAACAGTCTGTTTTTGATGAGCGAGCAGAGGGGTTTAGAGCTAAAATAATCTTTTAAACGCATCATCATCTTTTGTTCTCTTTTTAACAGGCTTTCAAAAATACATTCAGCCCAAATGTTTAAGCATTGTGCTCTCTCACAGTAGGATTTATTCATCATTGTATTAAGTGTGTGTGTGTGTGCGCGTATGTGTGTGTGTGTGTGTGTGTGTGTGTGTGTGTGTGTGTGTGTGTGTGTGTGTGTGTGTGTGTGTGTGTGTGTGTGTGCGCTCACACAGTACTTGACCTGCAGCACCATGCGTGAGTATCGATGCCTCCTGCCTAACCATGCCAATTTAACCTTGCCTGTTTTAACTGCCATTGTTAATGCAGCAAGGAAAATATGCTTTGGACATTAGTACTAAATGTGTGTATGTGTGTGTGTGTGTGTGTGTGTGTGTGTGTGTGTGTACCACAGAGAGAGAGAGAGAGAGAGAGAGAGAGATAGAGTGTGTGTTAGTACCAGACTTCATCTGCAGTTCGTTCTCCTGGAGTAGTAGTCTCTCCTTGGCCACGGCCAGCTCTTCCTCCGCCTTCTTGGCTCCCGCCTCCGACTCCAGCACCCTGTGACGACCCTCCTCCAGCTGCTCCTCCAGATCCTGACACCAATACGGGGGGTCAACACGTTAAAAAGATAATACTACAATTTACAATTTACCCAAGTCACATTCAAATGAAATATGTATTAGACCAGACAGAGCTGTTGCCTACATACAGTAGCAGCAGCACAATATGTCACTGTGTGCCATCAATCAAGGGACAGCCCAGTAGGCAAAAAGCCCAGTTTATTTCTTTTATCTATGTTGTTGATACATTTTTATGACATCAATAGTTTATGGCTATTCATATGTGTTTGAATGTTCATCATTCATATACAGTACATGCATGTTTGTTTTTCATTCTGTGTTGAATATCTACCCTACTCCATGTCAAATGTCCTTTCTTTTAATTTTTTCATTTTGATGTATTATATGCACACATCCTATTGCTTTGCCAATATTGTAACTTTCACAGTCATGCAAATAAAGCACATTGAATTGAATTGAAATGAAATGAGAGAGAGTGAGGAGGGAGGGAGGAAGGGAGGGAGGGAGAGAGAGAGGGTGGCAGTAAGAAACAGAGTAAAAAAGGGAGGGGATGAATTTAAAGAGCTGGTATGGTATCTGTAATTCCATGGTTTTATTAATATGAAAAAAATGAGTTCCGGTTCTCTGTGGAGATATCCTACAATTAAGGGAGCAGACATGACTGCCAAATGCTGTCTCTACATTTCTGAAAGTCGTTTTTATGCTTGGCTTCAACTCATTCGTGGAAAGTTAAAATGCCTGTCCATCGATACCTAATGACGATACCTGAGCAGGTGGATTTGTATTTTGACGAGTTCTGTCTAACTGTAATCTGCTCTTGTGCCAGAGGGGTGGATGGGTCAATACTGACTATTGATGAGGGGATCGCTTACGCTCCAGCCCCACTACAAATGGAGCTCGGTGCTCACCGAACAGGACCGCAAGACTAGCCAAGCAGAATTAGCCACTTCAGATGACTGGAACCTAATGGAAGAACTGGAGCACACAAATAACTGTGTTCTTTTTTAATAGGTGCAAATGACCAATGATGTTTCGATGGACAGCGTTCGAACCTGATGAGGATGGTGTGTGTCAAATCCCTTGTCGTTTGTACCGATTTAACAGACTCTAAGTTCATACAAGTGCTCTGGCTCTTTCTTTAGGCTATAGGCATCTGAAAAGGCCCATTGTGCTTGACTGGGTAATATTGACTGGAGGGCCAATTAGCCGCAGTGCTAACAGGAAGCTGTCAGCAGCTGATTGACCACTGAGTCTGTGCACAAGACACATGGCAGACACACAGAGATCAGTGGGGCAATCCAACTAGATTTAAGGTCCTCTGTGATCAATTCAGGCTTACAATCAAGAACGAATTTGCAAGGGGTGGGGGGGGGGGTGGCGGGTATGGCACTGTGGCACCGTGGCACAGTACTGGCTACAGCATCCTGACCACATCCGGGTCCAAGTGCCAACGGGGACCAGGTTGGTGGTAATTTCCCACCCCATCTCTCTCTCTCACAGGCAACAAAAGCCCAAAAATGAACGTGAGAAAAGATGTGTGCTTCAATATTACATAATGTAAGCACTATAAATATGTGTCTATATGCCCAAGAGAAGGACAGTCACCGTCCATATAGCAGAGAGAAAGAGAGATCGCGTCTGGGAGAGGGAAAGAAGCAAATGGATAGACAAAGGAGTGTGTGTGTGTGTGTGTGTGTGTGTGTGTGTGTAGTACGTGCATGTCTTACTGAGACCCTAAAGCAACACAATACAGTTCCTTTATCTAAACATAATGGCCTCAACCTCATTTTGATGTTACACTGACTTATGGCACAGAGAATTAAGTCTCTGACTGCCAACATGTGCCTGGGACCGAACCTGATACAGCACTGTGAAATGTTGTTAATCCAGCAGGATCATGACCCATTTAGTTGCTTTTTAACAAACTGGATGCCGTCTTAGCGCTAAATGCCGTTGAATATTGACGCCAAGGGGCACGGCGATAAATTCTTCCGTCACGTCGCTTTGACGTTGCGGCGATTTTGATCTCTGTCATTGATGAGCTCCTCATTCCTTCCTCATTAACTGCAGCGTCTACATGCTGCCTGCCGCCTACTGCACAGGCCCCGCTCACAAAACCGAAATCAAACGCGAGCAAATCCTTTAAAACAACTCAAAGCACTTTGCTGACAAGTAGCGCTTCATTTCAAATGTATTTCCTCACTTTGAGTGTGACTTTCTGTGCTGCGCGCAGTACAAGAGAGTTTGTGTGGGTCTTTAGGCACTGTGCACACTAATTGTCTGTCTATTTTGTGTGCGTGTGTGTGTGTGTGTGTGTGAGTGCTTGTCTGTGTCTGTGCAAGAGGAGTAGTGGGGGCATATCAGCTCATTAGCCTCTTGGCTTGAAAGCACTTTTTTCTAAATTCATTTCTGCATGCTCTATCTCCAGAGCCCTGGAGCTGGAACTGAACACACACACACACACACACACACACACACACACACACACACACACACACACACACAGACACACACACAGACACACACACACACACACACACACACACACACACACACACACACACACACACACACACAGACAGAGCGAGAGAGAGCGGGAGAGAGAGAGAGAGAGTAAAACTGAGACAATGCCAAACACTCACATATGACACTACATAACAAAACTGAAATCCCACCCACAGACACACAATGCAACATTGCAGAACCCAAAGGACACACTTACTCAATACGACAAAAAGACCACACACACACACACACACACACACACACACACACACGCACACAAACACACACACACACACACACACACACGCACACACACACACACACGCACGCACACACACACACACACACGCACACGCACACAAACACACACACACACACACACACACGCACGCACACACACACGCACACACACGCACACACACACACGCACACGCACACAAACACACACACACACACGCACGCACACACACACGCACACACACGCACACACACACACACACACACACACATGGCAGGAGGAGGCCTGAGGCAGAGCTGGCTTCTGACAGAAGAATGCTCCTTGTACGTGCTCAGTAAACACTCTCAGCTCTCAGTCACACTGAGTGAGCCTGAATACAGCAGGGGAGGGGAGGAGACCGAGGCACTGCAGTCATTTCATCAAACAATTACCACAACAATTGGCCTGGTCTGCTCTGAGCCCAAAACAGGCACGCTCAGTCATGTGAGGGGAATTCAAATGTGAGAGTTGATTTAATATTTCATGGGACGGAAAATGGCCTCATGTGTCGGCGTGCCTTGATCTGGAACGAGGGTCTGTATCTGTGTACTACAATGACAAAAACAAACAGGACATGACAAACACACTGTGTCTATCTCTGTATGTGTGTGTGTGTGTGTGTGTGTGTGTGTGTGTGAATTGGAAGTACTAGGACATGACTCTGAGTGTGTGTGTGTGTACGCGCGCAGGAGAGACAGAGAGAGAATTTCGGGACATGATTGTTTGACCCTGCGAGTCCGATGCCATCTGCTTCCGAGCAGACAGCTGCGTTTGCTAATTGAGGGTACTCATGACCAAACCTTTAATCTCTGCCACAGTAAGTGGAGGAAGTGGCGTTTACCTCCCCTAATTATACATTTTGCGCCGGCGCGGCTCTGGGAGAAGCTGAGAAGATGAGCACAACCGCGGCTCTACGACCGCAGCTCCAGCTGTGGAGTACAAAAGAGTGCGGTGCACTGGTGGGGACGACAGTGGCTGGGTTTTACAACCATCCAACCATTATGGGGGCCGGGGGCTATGTCTGACTTTGTATTTATATTTATTCACTCACTCCATTTGGACACTGCGTGACTTATGTGTCTTTGGCTGTGAGTGCGCAGATGGTCATGTTTCATTTTGGGGCAGTCATTTGCCTTGAGTCACTGTGTGTGACAGTAAGAGTGTGTGTGTGTGTGTGTGTGTGTGTGTGTGTGTGTGTGTGTGTGTGTGTGTGTGCACTTCTGTTCAACTGAGAAAAAGAGCTAGAGGATTCGTCATGGCCTGACTATCACAAGTGGTACCCCCACATATGTGAGTGTGTGTGTGTGTGTGTGTGTGTGTAGGGGGTGTGTAGTGTGTGTAGGGGGTGTGTTCACCTCAATCTTGTCTTGTAGTTTCTGGCAGTGCCTCTTGCTCTCATTCAGTCTCTGCTCATTGATCTCCAGCTCCCCCTCGATCTTCCTCAGCCTCTGCTGCAGCAGGGCATGCTGGGACTTGCGGTTCTCCTGCTCCTTCTGCTGCCACTGGCTGATCTGCTCGCTGAGGTTCTGCTGCAGCGACCGCTTGGTGGCCGCCTGCTCCTTCTCGTGCGCCTCCCTCACCTCGCGCAGCCTCCTCTCCCACTCCTCCTCCGCCTTCCTCCTCTCCTCCTCCCAGCCCTGCCTCTCCTCCCGCAGCTGCCGCAGCTCGTCGGCCAGGGCGCGCGCCTGCCTCTCGCTCTCCTCTGCCGCCCGCTTGCCCTCCTCCTCGGCCGTCCTCCGGCGCTCCTCGTCCTCCTCCCTGCGCCGGTCCTCCTCGCGCTCCCGCCGCAGCTCCTGGCACTGCTGGGCGAGCGCGCGGCTCTCCTCCCGCGCCTCCTCCAGCTGCTTGTGGGCGCGGCCCCGCTCCTCCTCCAGGCTCTGCACGCGCGCCTCCAGGTCCCGCCGCAGCTCCAGCGCCTCCTCGGTGAGGAGCGCCACGCGCTCGGCGTGCTCCTCCTGGGACCGCTGGTCCCGCTCCTCCACCTGTAGGCACAGGCCGCACGTTAGGCCCGCTTACTCACGCCGACTGGGGTATAAACAGAGGCGGACATTCCTGGTTCCAGAAGGTAAAAGTCCTGCCATATATATTCTTTCTACCTGTGCACTCAACACAAGTGATATCACCAATTATCTGATCTACCTGGCAGCTAATTAGGATGAGCTGGTTTACTAAATTGTTGGATCAAATACTTGGCAGGTCTTTTACTTTCTGAACCCGGGATGTCTGCCTCTGGGTATAAATAAGAGCCGTTCACATACAAGGCAGCAGGCGAGAAAACAGACTGTGCCATGTTAATGATTCATGGTTCAGAGATTCCAGGCCAAGGCGCAATACGCTGCGCAACAAAGTTAAAATAATTTCAACTTTTGAGGCGACAAGCAACAGACGCCAAGCGAACTGCTATACAAACGGAGCTTTAGAATCCACAGATCCACAGCACAATACACTTGAGGAGCTAATTCATCATTTATTACTAATTAATTACTAATAGCTTTTTCCCCCTTCACAGTCCTAATAACAATGCATCCATTCCCACCTGAACACGTGAGACGGACTCCTCACCTGCAGACGGAAGATCTCGAACTCCGCCTGCGCCTGCTCCCCCTTCCTCTGCTCCTCCTCCACGAAGGCCTGCAGCTCCAGGAGGCGTGTCCTCAGGACAAACTCCTCCCCTTCCTCCCCCTCAGCCGCTGGCTGCAGGCTGCCCTGCCCGGTTTCCGTGGCGATGCGGCGGAGCGACTGCAGCGTGGCCTCCTGCTCCTCATTCTTGGTGTTGAGCGAGTAGATCACCTGGACGACGACAACATCCCAACAGGTGTGGTGAGCCTTCCAGGAAATACACCCCCCCCCCTCCCAGCATACCATCATGACCGCAGTCATGCTTCCATTCACTGGCCGACTGCTAAACATGGATTAATCCCCGCTATAAAATATGATATGGTGTCTAAAATAAGTAGGACATAAAGCCATGTCGGAGTCACCTCAAGAAGTGCTGCAGATTCAGTTGGTTGCTCATCCTGTGTGCTTTTTTGAATGCTGTTTGGTGTGGCCTCTCTCTAGAATCCTACTGAGGCGGGTGATTAATCACCTCTGCAGATCACGTATTCTGCGTGAGCCTAACCCCAGAGGAATGCGTGAGCGGTGAGGAGGAGACTTTGATGTAGTGGACTGCTCTGTCGGGGGCGCTCATCTCTCGTCCTCAAAAGAGCTCGTGATTTTCATCTATCTGTTACGTTTGTTTTTACAACCGTGTGGTCAGATTGTATCCCCTCGGGCTATTAGAGTCAGTGAATCTGGACAAAATTGCATGCTTATGCATGAGTGTGTACGTGTGTGTGTGTGCCTGTGTGTGTGTGTGTGTGTGTGCCTACTCTTGAGGTTTCTGCATGTGTGCCTACTCTTGCTGGGGTTTGTCTTTGCCTGTCGCTGTCAGCAAACCCTTCTTGCAAGGCTCCCCACTCTCAATGTCATCATATCCCCTTACGGACCCCTGACGTCTCATTTATACCGACCGCGGCTCCTGTGTTACCATGACGCCTCCCTGTCTGTGATAAATCGCCACGGCAGCAGGGCCGGACATTCCGCCCCGTGATTGACTGCAGCGACCTCTCTTCAGCTCACTCTCTCTCTCTCTCTCTCTCCCTCCAGCTCTCCTTCTCTCTCTCTCTCATCTTTCTCCATTACTCCCTCTCTCTCGCTCTGCCTCCCTTCCTCTCTCCCCCTCCAAAAGCCCTACTCCACATCCGCCCTTCAATAGTACCGAGCGCATTTCTACTGAGGGCAGCAATAAGAGAATCAAGGAAAGTCACCTCGACCATTTGTGACAAATGTCCACGAGCCTTTTTATAGCACACTGTAAATACATTGTATACTCACAGGGGTGCCCGTGTAGGGCCTTTGGGAACAGGGAGAGAGATAGATGGGCACTTGCACGGCTCATGGAGGGTAAGAGACAGAAACAGGGAGACAGGAATCACAGCAAATCTCCTCCATATCCAGATCATCTCTGCGATTCCTTTCCATGTTTAAAATCTAACTGTCTCACCCAGACAGGGGTGATTGGATCTGAAATCTAAATCAATAGTGGCACTCGCGTTGGTGCCAAGATCGCACGCTTCACAGTCAGCATAGCATGAAATTAATATTCCTGTTGAATCGATAACAGGTTGAGGTGTTTTGCTAAAGGCCGAACTGCAGGGCCAAGATCTCTGAGGTAACACAGCTTTGATATTGGAGGCTGAGCCCAGATACTAGTGAGGCTGTGAAAACAAATAACATCTCCTCCCCTCCAAGCCTCGACACAAGCCCAGCCTCCTAGTCCTATGGTGGTCATCTCTGACTCAATCTCTTTCTCCTACCACATCTCTCTCTCCCTGTCTCTCTCTCTATCCCCCCCTCTCTCTCTACCCCCCCTCCACACACACACCACATACACACCACACACACACACACACATACACACACACACACAGCCTGTGACTGACAGCTGTCATGGCCAAGCCCTAATCCCTATTGACAGATAGATTGATTATGCAGTAATGGATGTATTGCAATCTAAGCAAGTGGGTGTTGCTTTTCTGATGCCTGTCCATGCAAACACACTGAGCTTGAGGAGGTTTACCATGGGCCCTTAAGTTAGAATGGCTACACAGTATAGTCTCTTCTAAGACATCTAATTAGGTCCCAACATTGCTGCTAATGTGTTAATGAAGCACTGCACTACTACATTGTCAAAACACATCACCACCCTACAGCATTCACCAAGTTATTGTGCTGGCTAAGAAGATGACAGCTTTCAAGTTCATCTGTGGTTACTAAAGTTATACATATGCACTTCGTAAGTACCCAACATGTTTTTTCCTGGCTCTGTGGCTGTCAGAATGAAACAGCAAGACATAGATTTAAGCTGAGCAGTCTATTGTGCTTTTTTTTTGGCTCCTGTCTTTTCCGTCTCATCTTAACCTCTTTCCTCCGTTTGAGAGAGGCTCTGTAACTTCATCTGCTGCCACGTCCTATTCATGTCAAGGTATCAGGGGATGTGCAATCTCTTCTCCCAGCTCCTGATCTACACAGCTGATTTCAGTCTTTTACGGTCTCTTACATCAAAAGGGCATTCTTTTCTCATCTGAAGTGGTCTCCTGCTGTCTGCCAGGCCCTTTGGCTATCCCTGTCAGAGTTCCATTACAAACATGTGAATCTTTACCTTCCCCAATCAATATCTCAAGTACATCATCACCAGTAGCAATAAAGATTGACGTCAAAAGAACAAAACACATTCCACGTGAATCCAACACAATTTCACGGGGTTCCTGATCCTGATCTAATGTAACGTAACAGTGATATTTACAAGTGTGATTCACACAGAGTACTACAGGTCTGTGTGAACGCAGGTGTGAACAGGGCTCCTGTGATGCCATACAATCTGTGAATGACTGTGTTGGTGTCTGCGTGTGTGTGTCAGCGTGAGCTATGGCTGAGCGGGGACTGTGCCGCGGAGGCAGACGCACATACATGTGTCTCTTAGGCAAAGCAGAGCAGCTGGCAGAAGTCCTCTTCTCCCTCGCGCCGTGTAAACACACTCTGCTCAGTTATCTTTAGAGCGTCACAGCATGTGTGAGTGTGAGTTGTGTGTGTCAGTGTGCATGGGAATGTGTTGTTCGTGTGTCTGGGTATCTGTTTCTATGTGTGTGTGTGTGTGTGCATGTGTGCGTATGTGTGTGTGTGTGTGTGTGTGTGTGTGTGTGTGTGTGTGTGTGTGTATGCATGTGTGTGTGTGTGTGTGTGTGTGTGTGTGTGTGTGTGTGTGTGTATGCATGTGTGTATCATGTGTGTGTGTGTGTGTGTGTGTGTATGCATGTGTGTATGTGTGTGTTTGCATGCGCATGCCGGGGCTCCCAGCTGGGTTAGAGTTTCGGCTCCTGACCCACTTTGTTGAGAGAGTCAGGGCACAGACTGGCCTGCTTTTGATTAACCTCCACACTCATAAAAGATCATTTACGCGTCACATTGCACTGTGCAGAGACTGTTTACATGAGGTGTGACATTTCTGCACTGGGGCTCAAAATAAGACCTCAGTGGAAGTGTTTCATCTCACACAAAATATCAGAATGGTATTTCAACCATCCATACTTTGTAAATCAGTACATGACAGTTGGGTTCCATTTTTACACTGCGTTAGACAGCATTTAGGAAGTTTGTTTGATCCCCCTTCCGTTAGCCGGAATGAATCAGCCATGTAAGTTGTAAACTGGCCTCTGTGGAGATGTTTTTCTTGAGAGTATGAAGAAAAAGTGACATAATGTTTTGAAAAATGACAGTGTGATGAGAGCATTCATTCCCATACGATTTTCATACCACAAAAACAGGGATTTGAGAACAACAGCGTGATGCTCCGTGAACACCTTGTTATTATGTCGTAGACCACTTCAAATTATACCACTTGTCTGTCACAAGTCTGCCACTGGAAAGACATCACTCGAAATTAACACTGCCATCAACGAATGCTGACACAAGCAAGGGGTGTGCACCTCAAGCACGACTGCACATAGCCTTATCATGAGTATAGGTTATTTTTTGTAGCCTACAACTGCGTGCTTGATTAGAACTACCCACCGTGCACTGACCATTTCAGAATGAAAGCCCCGACTGGTTTGCACTGCATGCTTTTATACCTGCGTTTTGTCTGTTTTGAATCTTGTTCAGGCATCTGTATTCATGCCTTTACTCATAGTCTGCAGCTGCTTGGTGGACAGGTTAACTCACGAGATGATGAATATAACCCCACTTTCTTTCGCATGCAGGCTGCTAAACCTGCCTACTTGCAAAGAAAGTTAATCTGAAATGCAAATGCACTCTTCGATTCTCGAAATATTAATTTGCTCAAATGTAGTTTTGCAATGCAACTAGGACAGCCTAGGTTACTGGTTACGGACTATCTCTATCTCGCAGACCATCAACGTAGTAGTGTAGTGAAACAGGCATTGCCGCATTTATGTCTGGGCGTGTGGTCGTACCGTCATACCGCATCCTGACCTGAGCGATGCATCTTTACGATACAATCAACAACACCGTATAGAGCTCGCATGGCCACGCAAATGCATCTAGGACTCATTCTTACCTTGGTAAGCTGCGCTATTTTCTTGCACATTTTCGTGTGCATCTGATAGTCGTACAGTTCCTGCTCTACGTTGGTGAAGTCCGCAGCAGTCCCGTTACAAGAACCAGTAGGTTGATTCGTCGATTTACCAGAACTCGAAGCCATACCCTCCGGTCAAGTTTTATCTTAAGATTACACTGAAAAGTGGCTAATCACGACTCAATGAGCGCTACATCCACCAGGTTCCACTTAAGTATTATTTGACGTGATGTCCCTGTTGCCATTAAACACACATAGCTGCTGTGCATTATGTGCGGAGAACGGCATAGTGAAAACCAGACGAAAATGTGCTCCACACTGCTTCTGTTAAGTTTCCCGTTTACTGCCCGGCCTCGCAACCCGTTGAGGTCACATTCTAATTCCATCAGGGACAAGCCAGGGTAGTTGGCCGCCACTGTCAAGTTCTTTTTCTTTTTTTCTACAGGGGAGACCTCGATGCTGCTGGCATGCGTTGGTTTCCGACCACCTGTCTCGGAGAAGGGGTGGAGAGGGCGTGATTACAGTGTTACATTACAACTGACAGCACCACTGCAGTGGAGCAGTACTCCCACGCCCTCTCCCACAGGCTTGGCTACGAGCTCCTTTCAGTAGCATTGACAATAATAATACTAATAGTAATAGTAATAGTAATACTACTACTAGCCTACTACTACTACTACGACTAGGCTACTATGACTACTAATACATTTAAGCCATGACAGGTATGAAATGATGGCATTCTCATGGCAATTTATCAGAATAGGCTACTTTGAAATCTGGAAAGATAAGCTTTTATAAATGGGTTTCCTTTGGGAAATAACAGCATGCCAGACTGCACGTTTTGTTCCCTGTTCAATGATGCGCTTATTTATGCACAGCACAATAATCAGCATAAAGTTTGGGGACTGTCACAGTCCACCCGCTATACTCATTAATTGGTGCTCATTAATGTGTGTCCTAAACTTGCTGTAGGCTTTGCAACTCAGAAAACGGTCTATAGACCTGATATGGTTAGCATGCATGCAATCCATTCCCTTTGTATTTTCTTTAAGGGCATGTCAGTTGCGTTCGTGACCTCCTGGTTTTTGTCTACGGCACTGTGTTTGATGGTCAACAGTGCCCCCTTGTGGACACAGCGTGTTAGGTATTCCGTTCATTTGTGGGAGCTTTTACGTTGTGAAGTAATGAATATACATTTTGACAAGGAAAGCATCAGACAGTAGGCTGTGCATACAGATAGGGCACTGAACACGAAGTGATATGAATGTCAACTGATTGTAAGATTAGTGGAGCTAGAAAAATAACTGGCTAATAAGTGGGCTTTTATTTTGAAGTAAGCAGTATTTGAAGTACAGTGTGCTGTATGCAGTCGGTTGGTGGTCAGCTTGGCGCGGCATAAATGAGCCACAGCCACTGCCGTACTTGACGGCTGTACTGTTGCTGTTCGCGAACATTCGCGTGCTGTTCATTCAAAGTGGGCTGTAAGCAGCTCTGTAAAATAATCACTGACACGCATATCTGAACAGTCCCGGATAAAAAGGACATATAGTGGGCAGCACAAGGTTTGTTTCTGTAAAGGTTTAATTTCATTTTGGCGACTTATCGTACAATGTGAGCTTGCAGTTTTCGGTATACCGTTAGCTACCGTTAGCTGCCTGGCTAGCACGCTAGTTAACGTTAGCCACTGAGGACTGAGGTAACGTTAGCTTCCAGAAATACTATGCTAGCCGCAAAGGGGGTGACCTGCATAGTACAGCAGCCTCCAGTGCATTACAGCTCATAAACATTACTGTCTTTTTAAACTATCGGTAGCTTGGCCAGACAGGCAATTATGTTGTGTATTTTGTATGTTGTATGTAAGAGTACCCTGACATGATAACGGGTTAAATTGGCGCCCATGAGAACATCAGTTTCTGAGGGATGTGCAGGCCAACGTTAATTCTGAAATAAACCCAAGCCAATTTGCTTCGCATTCAATATTAACAAACTTAGTTATGAATTACTTTAAATACTAAGGTTACCGTTGGATGTTCACAAATAAGTGAAATTTAATCTCAGCTAACGTTATACTTTTCGTATCATGTAGGTTAATGATAACATGAACGTATTAATCATGTAGGTTAACGTTGGAGCTTAACGTCACTGACGTGGTAGCTAGCTCAGCAAGAATTGGACTTGTTCAATGTTATTAAGTTAGAGTACACTGAATTTGAGATCAGGTTATCGTAAAGAAACTTGAGGTAGAGTGAGTTTGCTTGCTTGGTAATATCATTATAACGTTACGTTAAGGTGCTGCATCATCGCCCAGGAGCGCACTTAACGTAAACCCTAGTATGCGAATGACCTGTCTGACAAATTTCCATATTCAATCACTTTCTCGATTAGCATCCTGTCGACAAATGGCAACAGTAACGTATTGTCATTGGTATCCATGTTCATTATTTTGACTGTTCATGGTGTTGGGTTACCATTTGCATGTGAAACAAAACGGGGCAGATGGTCAGAGCAATTCAGCACTGGCCTGGCTTACAGCGGTGTCAAACCAGTAGGGAAGTATGTACTGTAAATGTCTGACAAGAAATAGCACCGTTATAGTATAACGTTTTTTTTTTAAATTATTATTGTCAACACTTTCGTATCAAGATGAGGCTGCGGTGGAGCTGGACGTGCTTTTTCCTGCTCTCCGTCGCCGTGGTAGTCTGGGCAGAGGTCGATGAGGCAGAAGAAGAGGACGAGGCTTTCGTGGAAGATTCAGAAGAGACGGAGGCCGCTGAGGCAGATGCTAACGTGTCCTTCCAGGTCTGTTTGGCGAGACCACAAAGCATCCTTTCTTTGTAATTGTACATGCTCTTAATTGCGAGGAATTTTGAATGTTGTTGTAGCTGTGTGGAAGATTTCCCCTCTTATATGTTGATTGTCAACTCCCTTAGGTAACATACAAGACGCCAGTTCCCACAGGAGAGGTGTTTTTCGCCGAGACGTTTGATGATGGCTCAATGGGACGGTAAGAGTTCAGTCTATGGGAAACATGCATGATGTCAAACGGACTGTTCTGACTTGACTTGTGTCCATCTTTTCCAGGTGGCACCTGTCTAAAACTATGAAAGAAGATGTGGATGATGACATTGCCAAATATGATGGTTTGGACTAGAATGGGGATTTATTTCTGCTATGTGTGTTTATTGCTTGGCTTTGTTTCACAAGGTCTGAAAATGAACCGTCTATAATAATGAATCATTATTTATTTATGTATGTATTTATTTATATCGTTTGTTTGTTTAATCTACATCAACTGGAGGATTTTTAATTTTCATTCTCTCCTCAGGCAAATGGGAAGTGGAGACTGTAAAGGAAAACAAGGTGCCTGGAGATTTGGGTCTGGTTCTGAAGTCTCGGGCAAAGCACCATGCCATTTCTGCCATGTTGGACAAACCGTTTGTTTTCGAAGACAAGCCGCTGGTTGTTCAGTAAGTGTCCTGCTTCTCTGAAGAGAAGAGTAGTGAGAGCTGTGGTGACTGTATGATAACTGCTATACACTAACGTCACGTGGTCGCCATTTTGAATATTTTCTCTGCGATAACAAGTCTAAGGTGGGATACCTGCTGTTGAACTACATTATATTACGATGTCACTTACAATTTGAGCTGCTCTGAAAACGATCCAGATGGCTTGATGGAAAAACCTTGAGTCTCTACCAGTAATGTTCACGATGTTGGATGTGGAAAATGGGATGATGAAGGAAATAGGATCCTGAGATCAGCATAAAAGGATATACAGTAGGATAGAGGGTTACATAATCACCCATATATAAGTTAAGGGAACAATTGGTGCACTCAGCAAAACATCAAAATTTAGTCCAACGCCTTGCTTTATTTTGGTAATCCACTGCTGACAGATGTCTGTGTCTCTTTGTAAACAATGAAACGTTCTTGAAATAGATAGTTCTAGTTCTTTAGTTCTTCTCACCTCAGCCTTGTTTTCACACAGAACGTGTTCCAAATGCTGACCCCGTGACATGAGCATATAGAGAGGTTGTTAATCCTTTACTGTGTATGTAGATATGAGGTGAACTTTCAAGATGGCATTGACTGCGGAGGTGCTTACATCAAGTTGCTGAGTGACTCGGCAGATCTAGATTTGGTAGGTTCAATATTATTTCTGATAAAGGTTCATTTTTCCTGTCTTGTTTGGAGAGAGTGATACCAACTCATTAGTTATTACACGAACGTCAGACTGATAGTCTAGTTCCTTACAGGACACCAGGCTAATGGGAACTAATTGGTTAAAAACACCATATTATTCTGTAAAGATGTTACCTGTTTCCCTAGAAGGTTAATTTGCCTTGGTCTTTGTTCACTGTCTTTGTTCATCCGTATATTTCTCTATTTCAGGAGCAGTTTAACGACCGTTCACCATATAGCATTATGTTTGGGCCAGACAAATGTGGTGAGGACTACAAGCTGCACTTCATATTTAGGCACAAGAACCCGCTTAACAATGACCTGGAGGAGAAGCATGCCAAGAGGGCAAATGTAGACCTGAAGAAGTTCTATACAGATAAGAAGACTCACCTCTACACCTTAGGTGAGTGGGCCACCTTACAATGACCTGTTAACTGAAGCGCTTTTTGTAAGTCCATTATTCATTGGGAACGGCAAATGATTCCTAGATGATTTGACATGAACTGCGGATAATGATTACTCTAACGGCGTGCTTGTTTGACTTTTGAACTGTTAGTGCTCAACGCTGACAACACCTATGAGATTTTCGTCGACCAGTCAAGCGTGAACCAGGGAAGCCTCCTCAACGATGTCGTTCCTCCTGTCAATCCACCGAAAGAGATTGACGATCCCAAAGACCGTAAACCAGAGGACTGGGATGAGAGGGCTAAAATCCCGGACCCAGAGGCGATGAAGCCAGACGACTGGTGAGCTAATCTCATCTGATGAAGTGAAACAGTCTATTTATTGGCACTTGTATGTGCATTAGCAGAAAAGAATCACCCACTCACTCACTCTTTCTCTCGCTCTCTCTCTCTCTGAGGATTGTAGATAGTGTTGTTGACAGGGTGTGGCTGGTGGTGAGAGCATTTTGCTGTCCTTATTGTCTCCTCTCCCCCACTAGTGTATGTGAGAATTTTTTCAGAAATGGTTTCGACCTATAGCTTTGTACTGCCAACGGTCAGCAAATACTCGTGTACAATGGATACAGGCGGAGCTGTCTCTGTCATGGCTATTTGTGTTGGCTTGATCCTGAGGTGCCTTTGTTGGTGTTGGGTGCAATGGAATGTCTTTTGAAAGGCGTTTCCTGTTTACACAGAGAGAGGTCTTACAACAAATTGACTGACTGATACAGTATTATTGAGTCATATCTTCATCACATAGTCTTCCCAGTGTGTCTACAGTGGCAACTGGTATACAGACACTGGAGTTGGCCCCTCAGTTGTAGGATGGTGACACTGCACCCTGTAAACTTGACCTGTGGGGCCTCATAAACTGGCACTGTGCTTATAACTGACTACAGTATTTTCATTAAGGCTTTGACTGATTGTCTTGGAGCACTTCTAACTTAGATCACAGTCTCTTTCTGACAGACTGTTGGTGAGGAGACATGTTCTGTTTTATTAAGATCCATCAGTTTGATCAGGTCCTTGGGTCAGGAGAAAGATTTTGCAACTTTTTAAGCCTTTATTCGTCAAGAGAGTGAAGAGATGACAGGAAATGAGAGATTGGGAGATGTGGGGAGTAGGCATGCACCGATATATCTGCCGATATTGGTCTTGTTACCCTGCGGTTCATTGAGCTCCACTGGCTTCCCTTAGCCGCCGGCATCAAATTCAATGACCTAAGGCCAGTCTTGACCCCTGGGGTACGTTTCCCGATAACGATGGATAGACGCACTTACGAGGGTTTTCTACGATTTATCTTAAGATTGTTTGTTTGGTTTTTCCGACAGTTTCCCGAACATGCTTGTAGCGTGAGCGCGAGTGCACTGCTCTTAAGATGCTCTTAAGGGGAGCGGTCCACGTTAAAAGTTCTGAAATATCCCCTAATTTGATGGTGATGTCAGGTGACTGCACGTCACAGCTAGGCCTACCGTCTGAACTTCGGATCTATACAGTACATTAATTAACATCAATATGAAAATAGAAAATCTTTGACATATGCATGTAATCATCCCAAGTAGGCTAGGCTATATACCACACACACAGGCATACATAATTGTTATTATTTAACATTTGATTGTTGCCCCGTTTTTATGTTTGTTGGAAGATGTTAGATATTAGGCTTCGGCTAGCTTACTCCTACATCGTTCATGCCAGTTCTTTGCTAACCTACTTGTGAGAGCACGGTGTGCTGCCTGTGCAATAACGTTTCGAGGTGTCACTTAAGCAGACGTTTGAAGCAAGAGGTTGATAAGAAAATGAGGAAATGTGTAGGCTTAAATAACATAGCATAGACTTAGATTTTGACGCAGCACAAACTAAAAACACATGCTCCTTTCTCTGTTTTTACCCCATAAACCTAATAAAAGATGGTAAAGGATATCGCCACAACTGTAATTTGGCCGTAGGTATGAGTGATTACTTGCAGTAAAAAGTCTTGATTGGGGATGTACTGGGATATGTGATAGCTCATAGAATGCCTTTTGTCCAATCAAAAACGTATAAATATATCAACCGGACCTAACTGTTATAATTTATATTATTCAATTTCCATACACTGATGTGTGTAGTTCTGCTGGAAGATGAACCATAATAATCCCTGTAATCTAAAACAAAGGTGATGGTCAATCGGAAATGTTTATGCTGGTAAAAAGCCTTTCAGGAAGTCGAAGTTACATCTTATTTTACACAAATGTTATAACAACATGACGACAGATAGAGGCTGAACTCTATTGTTCTTGTTCTACGACTGATTTAATGAGGTATAAATCAGACAGAACTGCTACTAAACAGTAGCCTAGCGAGCTAGACCCACACCCACCAGGGGCTCAATTGGAGGAGTGGGATAAACAGTTGTCTTTCAAATTCCCTCTCCATGCAGTAGGATAGCGTTAAACAAATCATCCTCTTGTTTTCAAGTAGCAGAATCCTCATCATTATGTTAAGCCCGCCTACCGACTCTAAACACGATGTGATTGCTCGGTCGAAGTTTCATTTCTCCAGCTGCTGAGTTGCTAGACACCCCAGGCAGCATAGGCAATAGATTTGCTGCCGCTAGGTGCGTCTAGATTTCTAGGCTTACTAACAAAATATATCTACGGCTCTTATTTACTGTTATGGGCACAGCCATCTTGGAATTTCAAACTTGAGGGTATTTTGGGTTCGAACGAGCAAGTGGGGATACAACTTCAGGGCGTTTCTTTTGCAACTTTCGGTTAGTAGCTTGTGAAAACAACTTGGCGGCAGACTTGGGCGGACAAATGGAATGCAGAATGTTTACAATGTTGTATTTTATGGTGAATTCAAATTAGCTTCTGTCTACACTAGTGTGCCATTGCATTGGAGTCCTTCTCATCTTACCAGTTCTTACTTACCTCAGAACCTTAAATTTGGGAGGAAACGTGTTGTCAGAAACCTTTAGTGTGACTTGGAGATAGTAGTACCTGGTTTCTGTGTTGTATACCCAACTTAAGATCTGTGACTGGGACAATGAATGTAATTTTGTCGAATGGACAGATAATGTCATCATGCTGTTGAGTGGGTAGATGCTGTTGAGGGTAATGTCTGTCGTTACGTCCCTTCTGTAGGGATGAGGAGGCCCCAGCCATGATTGAGGACCCCAGCGGATTGAAGCCAGAGGGCTGGTTGGACGACGAGCCGGAGCTGGTGCCCGACCCCAGCGCTGAGAAGCCCGACGACTGGTAAGTCTAAAAAGGCAAAAGACCCGACTGCTTTGACTCATTGATCCACACCAGAAGACTCAACTGCTTTTGAATGAAGGAAAGAATTCCACCTTTTATATTCACATTAAAGGTGCTATGTAGAGTTTTCTATTGCAAAAAAAAAAGACCTAGTAGAAACCGAAGAAACAACAGTCTTGCCATAATGACAAAAATGCATTTGCTCTGTGTGGTAAGGATATTATCCACTAAAGTCAGCTTGCACACTGGCTGGCTCCAGGCCAGCTCTCTTTTGTAATACCACCGTTAGGGGTGTAAAAAATAACCGATACATATCGATATTCGTTTTTAACCTGTAAAAGACGACTACATCGATGCATCAAGCCTCGTTTCGAATTTTTCATGACATGAATCGGTTATTGTTTCGATTTAAAAGAAACAAATCGGTTCACATTCGCAAACGTTTCTGACTTGACCGTCTCTTATGAAATACTCGATTTCCTGGCCTGGTGCGTGGCTGTGTGCATCCCAATTTTGATTTGAGAACAATGACAGCCTCTCATTGGTCAAAGATGGCATAGCCTATCACGTTCTTCTATCCATTCCAACGAAACGTGCCCTGGACGTGCCTGAAGGAATGAGATGCTAGTCTTCCTCAGAAAAGATTTCTGACAACTCCGAACCTATATTCAACGCGCCGGCGAAACTTAAATCCAAAGTTTGGAAGTCGTTTGGCTTTTTCAAAAGAGAAGGTCTCTTTATATGGCTCTGGTTCTATCTCTCCCGTTGTCAAGCGGGCATATCCCAGGATTCTGATTAACTTTAACTTTGAAAGATCGCTACTTTTATAGCCTACATGGCATCCAACTAGCTACAATCCACCTCCGTCATATGCTACAATGTTACTATGGTTCTGCACGTCTGTATTTCAGCTTGGATGCAACGTGACAGTTCATTTAAACTTCGCAACGAGTTTGGCGAATTAATATTCAAGTGTGATACGGGAACTACTTCAAAGGTAGCAGGTTATACGAAGTTAATGGCCACCCCATCAGCCAATCAGAGAAGAGAATTCCATTGTTGAGGGAGATAAGCAGAGAATCATTTATTCTTTTACATGAGAAAAGGCCAAGGGCAAAGCACTGCTTTATTTTCTTTTGTAACGACACCTCTTTGGTCTTTAATTTTTTTATGCAACATATACAGAGATATGTGTTTCTTCTGTTTATTTCTTTATGGTGTCCTCAGTGTGTGCCATTACTAAAATATTATATGAAAAACCTCACCTTTTCACAATAAAATGTTTTGTCATGTTCATACATCAAGTTGTTTGTCCTATTGATAACCATTAACTTGATCATGTAAAATGTGCACAATTGTAAAGTGAATGTGCACAATGAAAAATAACTTTCAGAATGCTTTCGATTATTGAACCGCATCGAATTGCATCGAATCGCATCGAATTGAATCGTATCGAATCGTTTGCTATTAACATGTATCTTTTTTTGAATCGTATCGTGACAATGTATCTAGATGCGAATCGTATCGTCTTTCACATGAGAGATTCACACCCCTAACCACCGTGTATCACGAATGGCGGTGTGTTAAAATACAGCGCAAGGCAGTGGGATAGAATAGAATATAGAATAGGATATACTTTTATTGTGCCAAAGGAAATTTGTCTTGGACTGCATTACTGCTGCAATGCTGCTAACATACAGTAACAAACATACACATATGATATATAAGTGCATATATAAGAGTGCTGTGTATCTGTGTTCAATTCAGCTCGAAGGCTATACAGTTCAGCATAGCTCCTCTGATGATTGTGCAGTAATGTCCATAGTTGTGTAGTGAGGAGGTTCTGAACTCAACTGTCCCCTCCAGGGATGAGGAAATGGACGGAGAGTGGGAGGCCCCCCAGATCCCCAACCCCGCATGTGAGCTGGCCATAGGGTGTGGAGTCTGGAAGCCTCCCATGATGAACAACCCCCACTACAGGGGCAAGTGGAAGGCACCTCTTATTGATAACCTCAACTTCCAGGTAAACCACCACAGACAGTTTCTTCTTGCATGACTTGTCCTGACATACACACTTAAGTTAGTTCAATTAGAATAATGAGAGTAGCTCAGCACAGGGAGAATAGCTAAGTTAGTGGTTATGCAGTGCACTCCTGCAAGGTCAGTGTGTACTTAGTTTGTTGGTTGTTGTAAGTTGGTTTTCAGTTTACACAAGTTCCCCTCAACACAGCACGCTCTCAGTTAAAGAAAAGTAATGGTAACTATTGATTTTGAACATGTGACAAAATACAATTGCAGGATCCTGTGTTTAGACATAACGTGTTCTATCTCCTCATTGTAGGTGAAAGAAATAGTCAAGGGAAAAGAAAGACAGAGTTGTATGAAATATAAGATTTGCACTTTGAAAGTTCTCTTCGTTCTACAAAGCCTCTTGTATGTGTGTTGTCCAGGGGACGTGGAGTCCCCGTAAGATCCCCAACCCAGACTTCTTCGAGGACCTGCATCCTTTCCGTATGAGCGCCTTCAGGGCGGTGGGCCTGGAGCTGTGGTCCATGACGTCGGACATCTACTTTGACAACTTCATCATCACCTCGGAGAAGGCCGTGGCTGACCGGTGGGCGTCAGACAGCTGGGGGCTCAAGAAGCTGGTGGCCAGTGCCAATGAGGTAACCACACACACACACACACACACACACACACACACATACGTAGGACTATTAAACAGACAATTTAAACAACAGTGTTTAGATTTGCAGAGTTTAGAGTTGGTTCAATATTGCAAACACTTAATCTATGTGACTCTCAACTTTGAGCCTTGGAGTCACACATAGACAGTTTAAGAAACACTGATAAGAAAACTTATCATACCACATCTGCTCGTAGACCACACTTGGAGAAACCATTCTGCACTGTGATGAAAGATATCAATGCTGGCGTCAACATCTGCCTCTGCAGTTTAAGGACTGAAAAAGGCTCAAAATGCCAGCTACTGCTGAAATTCATCCAAAGTGTTCTAAATAGAGTGAAAATGAAGTTGAACACACACACACACACACACACACACACACACACACACACTCAAAGACCAACACTGAATTTTGTACCTGATCTCCTCTGTGTGCCTCCCGTGTTTGGTGTGTGACCGAGACCCACACACACACACACACACACTCACTGGTGACCTTCCTCCTGTCTTTGTGTGTGTGTGTGTGTGTGTGTGTGTGTGTCCTCTAGCCCGGCATGCTGAATCAGCTGGTGCTGGCTGCAGAGGACCGGCCGTGGCTGTGGATCATTTACATCCTGACCGTGGGACTCCCCATCGGCCTGGGGGTGCTGTTCTGCTGGCCAAAGGTAAGAGGCCGTTTACAGGGCAAGCCAGCCAGTCTCCTGCTAGTTTTATCATCTTGGGGTTGTTTGGACTGAGCAATGTATGTTTATTAAAAAGATAAGTTTATACATTCTCTGTGCACTGGCCATTTTCAAGCCCCAGGTGCTGGTGATGTGCAAGAATATCAAGCTTTTTGCCAAGCAAATTCCTTACATTAGACCAGTGTGTGGCGATAATCTCTGTTTAATTTTTAAATGTGTGCTTAGATTAATTTGCATGAAATAAAAGGGACAGTACACATTATTTAACATACTAATTCAACTTAACTATATAATGTAAAAACACCAGCATTAATTAGCCATGAATGCTAGTTTTCATCTGTAGTACCGTTATGAATCATGTTAATTTTACAAAGCCATGATGTTACACAGTGGATATCAGAGGGGTGAACCGGTGCAAAGCTGTGAGCATTGAATAGGTGACCGTAAGGATGCTTTGTTTTTCTCTATTACAGAAGGCAACAGATGACTATACCTACAAGAAGGTAGACCCACCCAAAGAGGCAGACGAAGAAGAAGAAGAGGAGGAGGAGGAGGAGGAAGAGCAGGCTGAGGGAGATGTGGAGGGAGAAGGAGAAGGAGAAGAAGGAGAGGAGGATGAGGCAGAGGAGGATGCTGAAGCTGAGCCTGAAGCTGCTGAGGCCAAGGGAGATTTGGGTAATTTACACAGACACTCACCGGAGGCTCTTACTCACAGGCTTTATGTTCCAACACTAGACTGGGTAAACCCTGTCCGATCTGCCGGCAGTTGGATTTCGCCCTACAACTCAGGCTGAAAACCTACACATTTATCTCTCCTGCTTCTGTTACAAATTTGCGGGGACCCATCACAAACTGGCTGATTCACCTGGCACACCCGGATCGTTGGTCTGGTTTGTTGAAGGACTATCGAAGTGTACAGAGCCATTTGAACTAAGACCATTGATCACGCCTCTTGTGCAGTAGAAATACGGAGTAGACTCCCCAATCTAATGTTCAGTCTCAATACCTGTAGACTGAGCTTGGTTTGGTGATCGCCAGGCTATTGCAGCACTGGACTGGCTTTGACTGATTGAATCTCTCTCTTAATCTGCTGGGCCAGACCTCTGTGTGAGCAGTCAGATTTGTTTGTCTTTATGTTTTCATAATCGACCTCATTATCTACACCGTACAGTACAGTATGTTTTGACAGTGTTGTTTACACTGTTTTGAGCACTGAGCCCATAAGGTCCTTGACTGGAGGTCACGTGATGTCCTCATTTGCAGAGGAGAAGCTTGATGAGGCGGAGGCAGCTGCTGGAGAGGCTGCAGGTGACGTCCCCGACGGAGAAGAGGAGGACGAAGCCACCAAGTCCAACGACACGGCATCAGATGATGAGGTGAGCTGAAGCGGAACAGCCCAGCCCTGTCTGTGTGGACATATCGTGTGTACGTTTCAAATGCACGTCTTGAGTTCAGTGTTACTCACCTGTGTGTGTGTGTGTGTGTGTGTGTGTGTGTGTGTGTGTGTGTGTGTCTGTCGTCTCGTGTTTGTCAGATGAAGGAGGCAGATGAGGGAGCCCAAAGCACTGGAGACGGACTCAATAAACAGGCGGTCAGGAAACGCAGAGTACGGAAGGACTGAAGGACCGAAGGACTGGCTGACGGCGAAAACACTTAGCTCACTGCTACCTCCTCCCTCCCCTCCCCTCCCGCTCCTCTAGGCATGTCTCTGGTGGATTCTCATGTCTGCCCAACTGCATGCAGGCTTTCTGTTTATCCCCCCCTCCCCTTCTCTCCTTCCTTTCCCCTTTCCTCCTGGATTCTGTCGGCTCCATCCTTTCAGCTTCCTCCTTCCATCCCGCTGTACTCCTTCCCGGTGTCTCTCCCCCCCCCCCCCCCCTTTCCAGTCTTCCTGCTCAGATAGAAGTTCTCCTATAAGGTGTTGAGATTTATCCTTCAGTCGGAATTTACCACCAACAATTGAATTTCAGTTTCTCTACGATATTGTGAGATCCACAATCTGGTAAATGGATGAAATGGCACATTTTAGGATAAATAATACTTAAATAAATGTAAAAAAAAAAAAAAAAAAAAAAGGTAGCGAAGAATATTCAAAGAGGTAAGCGGCCTTTCAGTTGCTTTCAAAGTTACCTCTAGGTAATCTACGGATGTGTTTGTTTTTTAACTTATTCAAGGAACGTCAATGTCATGTTTTTACCAAGTTACTTTGAATGATGAAGAGATGTACTGATACGCAACTGACTTTAGAAATTGTTTCTTTTTATGAAAATGCAGTTCTGTTGAAGTTAGGACATTTACTTTTGTCACTGGCTTTTAAATATGTTGCCACTACTGTCTGGTTACTGAGCCGGGAAATGTGAAGCCTTCACACTGTACTGATCGATCACTTCTGAGAGGGTGTTTTTCTTTAAATTCAAGTGTTATGTACAGGCGTTTCCTCTCCAGCTTTTTCTAGTTCATGTGTCTGCCCATTCAAGGCAGATCCCTGTTTGCAAACTTGTACATGGCTCTTGAAAATAAATATTTACAAAAAATAACTGCTTCCTACCATGTCTGTGTTGCATTAAGATGTGAAGCATTTTGCCAGTGCAAGAATGCACACAGGTGAACAAAGACATTCTCATACAGGGGCACAGTGTACAACAAACTTGTTTCACTAAAATCTAGATGCTGATGCTTTGGTATTTGTACACCTTTAACATTTCACAACACTGTTTCTCCCTTGTGTCATTTTGTTGTTGCATCAGCATCACTGTTCATATTTAAGCAATAAGGGGTCACTCAGCTGTCAGAACTCATGAAATTAAGACACTGTGAAAGGCCAAAGAATAAAATTTTATTAAAACAAAAGTGTTTTAGGCAATATAATTTTTTTTTAATGTACACATCTATGCACAAGGCAGTTTCTTTCATACAATGAATGTGACAGAGGAAACATTACAAGCCAGGAGATTAGTGTTTTAGAGCCACCTACATCACGTCACCTCTATACTCATGTGTTGGGAATAATCCATTTAACCTTTACAAATGTTATCACATGAAAACTAAAGGTAAAACATACTGTAGAGTCAGTTTTCAAACCCTGTGTGTCTACTCTTCAAATCCAGAAGAGTAAGACATGCAATAAGTGGCCCCGTTCAAACCGTTAGGAGTCACATGTGAAGAGTGAAACCACTTGGCTAGCTGCGTTCCCCATCTCTCTTTTCCTCCACAGGCCTGGGAAATGAATGTCCCTTTATTCTTTTCACGCACTCTAATATAAGGCTAGTTGAAGATACCTGGTTCAGGTGCACTGTATAATTTTGACCATGGGGGACCATGGCAAGTATAATTCTGTACACCATTCTCTAAAAGCAAGATCCCTTTTGCTATCTTAAATTCATGCAATTTTGTTGTTGTTGCAACCTACATGCCGACTAGATGGGGGTAGGGATTTCCTCCAGGTTGTGGGATAGAGACTTCTACATTTTAAAATATTTGAGAACTCCAGTCTGGAAAATCAGATCAATAGTCTCAATTCTTTGCCATTTTTGTGCAGCAAACTGTAACACACAATTCATCCACATACATACATATATCCTGTGCTCATCTCCTTAGCGTTTATGATCATGATCTGACTGTTGAAATTAAAATTCCTCAAGTATGAATTATGTAACACACACGTGGTTCTTTGATTGACTCCAACTCTGGTTAACTCCACAGCACATAGGACATACACCTGTACAGGCTCATACTAACTTTCACAATAATACTGTTGTTTTTGCATCAGAAAAAAAAACCTCTACCCACATGTAATACATATATACAAAAAGAATATTTTAAAAAATCGACAACATAATAAATAACAGTAATCATACAAAAAATAACATAACAAGTGACATAAGCATGTCGGTAGAGTGACTGTGTAAACTGGGTCTCACATCAAGGCCAAGGAGTCTGCTGAGGGAATCGAGAATGGGACTGGAATAGGAGAAGTTGGAGGTTCCATCACCCCCCACCCCACACACACAAACACACACACACTTTAACAATTCGTTCACCACTATTTCCTCTTCCCTTTGGTGTCAGTGGTTTGGAACACGCTGGAGGCAGACATGAGGTTCTCAATGTACTGGCCTAGAACCTGGTTCTCCGACTTCAGCTTCAGGTTCTCTTCCTTCACGGCATCTACTCTGGCTGAGAGGTCTTAAGGAACAGAGAGACAAACGTAATCAGTTAGATCTTAACAAAGATTGATACGTTTTAGAATTCAAGACAGGTTGATAGGAACCACTGCATCAATGAGCGTGTTTTATATGCACACTAAAAATGGATTATTACAGTATTATTGGGTTTTTGTAGTTACCTGGTTATTTAAGTGCCCATGTAAACAGAATAAACCAATATTCATTATCGATTTACTGCCGTTATCAGTTTATGAAAAATCTGTTTAACACACCTAGGTTTCTGTCAATATTCTGATTTCTTCAAGACATGAATACACCTTAAACAGATTATTCCAGTTACCTGATCACTGCCATGACATAGTTTTTTTGGTGCGCATGTAAACACACTCAGTGTCAATGTTTTCCCCAAAAAAGTTCACAGTGCATCCTTAAAGTGATATGTTACTTTGAAGAATTAACTTGCAACATATTAAAGGAACATATTGTAGGAATTCCCCTTTTCGTCAATATTCAACATATTGACGTTGTGCCCCTAATTACATTAAGTGCTTGATGCATTGAAAATTGATTAAAATCAGTGTTTCAATCCGTGTATCATAAAAAAAGGAGTTTGAACCCATTGTCTTAACGTAAAAGAACAACATTGTGTTGCTTTACGATTCTACATTCAAATAGGATGGTAAAACTAGGTTCAGCCACATGTAATGTTGGGCCATATTATAGTAGTGGACAATAATCATTGACCACCAGCCAGATGTTGCTATGCTGCAATCAATACATACATGCTTTTAGGCCATCTCATATACAAACACTTTCGGACTCTGCATGGTCAGCACATTTACCCTGGTCTGATGCATTACAATGGACCATTAGATAGCCTATAGTGCATAAGTGTGTTAGGGAAGCGTGTAAGTACATTACAGCATAAGAGCGCAAGGAAAGAAGAGCTCAGCAGTGAGTAGAAGATAGATAGACAGACAGCAGTAAAGGCATGGGAGACGAAATACTCGAGATGGCTGATTGTAGAAGCATCCATTGACTAGGGAGCGGTAAGTATATGTAACACTGGCCTTGCCACCACAACAAAACAATGTAGCTCAATAAACCTTAACTATTTTGATGTGTTACTTAAATCCACCCAGGAGTGGAAGTTTATAGTTTGCCTAATGCTCTACCAATATACCCTTCTACACAGGCACACGCGGGGTATGTTTTTACAACAGACTCTTCAGAACCATCGTCTCTGTTATTACCTTCCAATGTATGCTGCAGCTCCAGCACCTGATTTATGAGCCTCGTCTTTTCTTCCAGTTCCACCTGGTTCTCCACGTCCCCTGGCGTGACAAAACAGACACCTCAGATTGGCAGAGAGCACACACACACCCAAGGCAGGAGGATACACGAATGTATGTATCTTAGAGTATGGACTTTTAAATTGGGAATGTACCATCCAAGTCACAGTTCATGATGAATTCGTTGTCGTTTCTGGAATACTGTGCTGCTGCACCCCTGTCAACTGGAAAAGACAAAATATGAGCCGACTGTAAAACAATGAAGATTAAAGTTAATGCCATTAACGTTATATTAGTGATGCAATGTTAGCGCATTTTAATGCAACAAAACAACACTTTAAACACGTGCAACTTTTAAAGGAACACATGTGGGCTAAAACATGAAGCAAGACACCCATAATAACAGCTACAAAACTAAGTTGAACAACACGGGAGGGGAATCTCATTCATCATGGGATGTTAACGTTGGGTCTGTGACTAGCCTGTTACCGGAGCTAGCAACCTGCTAACAAACAACAGTAGCAAGCCGGTTTGTGAACTAATGTTACATAACGTTAATTATTAACAGAGCAAGCGTGACGTAACGACAGTATCGTTAAAATACATCCCGAACGACGAAAGAGTATCCTTGTGCTACCGTAGCTTTTGCTGGCTAGCATTTAACTTGTTAGGGCGGTGGCATAGCATTGAACGTTAGCTAAAGTTAGCACAGCTTCGTTCACAAATCTAGATAACGTTAGCAATCATTCGTCGCTGTGCTGTAAACGTTAATTTGTCACATAGATGCTAACCATCGGCACTAGACGATCAGATAGCCTTCGTGAATACCCCATCAATTAACCTAAAAACGTAGCAACCTCGCATTTGCTGGCTAGATGGCCAACGTTGAATGTAGCTTTCCTTTCCCAAATGATGCTTCCAGCAGGGTGGCTAATCCCAGGTGATAGCCATTGCTAGCTAAGTTAGCCAGGTACTGACTAAATAATAGCTCCTTACAGATAAATATTTGCAGCGCATTAACGTTATTTCACTGATCAAATGCAGAGCCTATATTCGTATGCATTTTAATACAAACAACGTATTTCTCACCGTTGGTTTAAATCCTCGTAAGGTTAAAGGAATGTCCCAAGTCAACACACACTTGATTCGTCCAACACAACCGATGACAACACAAGCTACGTTCACGTTACCTCATCCCACTGAAGTGTGATGTGTAATGTTGTATTTCCGATAGATGGAGACAGAGTCGCGTGATACCATTATTTCAATACACGCCCATTCTTTTTAATAGGGCTACGTGTAATATATGATTTCCAATAATCATTGAATATTAGTCGCTGACATAACATGGTAGACTTAATAGCGCAGATATGATTAGAGGACTTCCACATATCGAAAGTTTTGAATTGTCAAAACAGTGCCACCTGGTGGATATTAATAGAAAATGGGGACTGTCATTGCCGAAGGTCAGGCAGCCATGGTCTTGGAAAATGTGCTATCAATGAATGCATGCCACTAATAGGCCTACATTAAATAAGAACAAATAGTGTAGTCCAACTTACGTCACTTGATCACCTTAGGTTATATTAGTGTAGCCCCAGATGATGGCTAAACTTCAAACAGTCATGTAACTTGGCAGGCTAGTGGGAAACATTTGAGAACATCTACAGTCTTGATTTGCCACATTACCCTCTAACTAACACTCAAAAACATGTTCTTATGATCTCTGTTATGTTTATGTCCCATATGTCCTCAGTGCAAGGTCACCAGCATACAATGGAAACATGTGCTTTAATTATGGGTGTACGTACATGTACATTACGACAGTTGGCAAAAGCACAGACGATAAAATGTTACTCCATGGTTTATTTTTGTCATAGCCAGACCTATATTTTGTAGTCAACATAAATCATTTTTTGGCCAAATTATTCTTTCTGAGGTAAAGCCTCTCGAGTGCATGATAATAATGACATCTGATTAACCACAATGCAAATGCTATAGTATTGAAATGTTCTGTAGGCTATAGCCTACACTAGCATGTTCTTAGCCATCCATATTTATTTTCCTCTGTCATCCTATTTTTAAACACATGCATACACTCCCTATATCTGTGCATGCCACATCAGAAATAACTACTAGGCCTAACTGTAAGTGATGTAGTTAGCGAGCACCCCCCTGTTCTTTTCCATCCAACAGCCTTGAAACCTGCTGGAGAGGGAACCCTACAATCTATTCAGTGTAACACAAGCATTATACAGCTACTCTCCTGTAGCACATGCCACACCACCACGTTTAAGGTTGGTGTACAGTATTTTATGTGATTTTATGAAAGTGTCCACTTAAACAGGATTTTGCTGAAGTCTGTTGAGGTTTCCTGACATATTTTACAATATATTTTTCCCGAGAAGCAGAGAGCGTACGACTTTGAGTGGTTCGAAACCTCATTACATTGGAGCACATGTGTATTGCTCACATCTGGTGTGTTCTGCTTCCAGTGTGATGAACCTGCCACACACACTGCTACAGAGCGAGCATCAGATCAGACTTACCTGTGTCATCGGCCAGAGAAATGTTGGTAAAGGTTCCATCTTCATCATCCACTTCCCCTTCCATTGTAGATCTTCTATTAGAATCGAGTCAATACTGGAACCGGTACGAATACGAATGTATAGTTTTTTTGCTGATAGTATTGCTGACGCTACTCCTCTCTTTCTCTCTCTCTCTCTCTCTCTCTCTCTCTCTCTCTCATTCCTTCTCACTCCCTCTCTCTCTCCCTCCCTCCCTCAGTCTTTCCCATGCGTGCAGAACACCTGTTGTGCACCGGACAGCCGCACCCTCTGAATTATTCACTGTAAACAGAGCGATTCACTGGACCTCTGGAGTGGCTCAGGTGACACTGTTGTCACGGTGATGTGGGACTGTGGGGCGTGAGGTTCAGAGTTCACTCCTGTTTCCTTCTCTCTCTCTCTCTCTCTCTCTCTCAATCTCTCTCTCACTCTCTTCCTCTGTCTCTCTCTCTCTCGTCATAAAACATTAACCAAAGTATGCCTTTTGTTTGGTCTCTGAAACAAACAATTCTTGTGCCAAGGTTCCTTCAGATCTGTTCTTCCTTGTTCTGTGATTCCTTCCTCTGTCTTTACTCTTTACTCTTGGACATACTCCCTGCCCTCTGCCATAGTAAGCCCTGATACCTGTCACACACACATAAACACACCTGATCACTCTGGCTATAGTCGTGGAAAAGAGTAAGAATCTGTTGCTAATGAAACTTTATTTAATGTTATTTAATATTCATGGACATACATCATTTCTGTAGACATGCATATTACATTTGGAGTGATAGAATGATCTGCTAGCTAGAGCAACACAGTCCATTTGATTTAGCCTGTTTAATTGTTTGAAATCCCAGCGTGCTGTAGTCTGTGTGTGCAGCAAACCCACACCCACCCACCACACACACACACACACACACACACACACACACACACACACACACACACACACACACACACACACACACACACACACACACACACACACACACACACACACATCACGGCAGCATCAGCTCGGGTTTTCTCAAAAGGGCGACTTGGCCAGTGCCGAGGCTGCCCCGTAAAGCCAGGCGGCCACTGGCATTTACAGGCCAGCGATTACACGGCAGTGGACCACGCTTCACATGCAGGGCTCGTGTTAATGAAAACCTCGCTGAGTGGAACACTCCTCCCTCGCACGCAGAGGGAGAGGGAGGGACGGCCAGGAAACCGAAGGGGTTGAGGGGAAAGGCTGCCCGAACCAGAGCTCGAGAATTGTAAAACAAATAAAACTCGCCTCGCCTGCAGCACCTGCAGAACGGTGGCCGACTGCTATTGTTTGGTCAGTGGCATTGTTGTCAGAGGTACATGTGAATGAATCTAACCATGCCTTTGTGTCAGCCATTTTGTCTAGTTGCAAAGGCTCAAAGGCTACACACATACTATAGATGACGCAGCTGCTTTCTTTGAGCGTATGTGTGTGTTTAGCTACACCTCAAAAGGCCACACACAACAATCATCTATATGTTCTCCTCCTCTATCTCCCCACAGAGAATGAATCACGACATGACGTGTTAATGGCCGCAGTTGTTCCATTGGTTTACCACCTGATGAATCAACAGAGCATTTGCCGGGGACACAGGTGGAAGGAATAGTCGAAAGTGAGCATCCAAACGGCACGCTTTTTGGAGGAGAAACCCATGTGTCTCTTTCTGTGGATGATATTATTCTTGCCATTGCATGCTGCAGTTAACAGATGCCCGCTCTTGGCACAGGCTCGCCCTTCGGCCATAAAAGAGCACCACCCCATCTGCCCGTAGGTTTGTTTGGCAGAGAGAGCGCTGGCAATGCCAAAGAGCAACGGCCAGGAACGTGACTGGTTTTATTTGTTGGAGGAAGAAGAGGGGAAACAATGTGTCCTCTTTTGCTGACTCTCACACCAGGACCATGGAAGTCATTGTAGTAACATGGTAATAAGACATGTTGTAAAATATGTTCCTATGCATTACTTACTGTTTAGCTACCCAGAGTTGTGTTGGTGTGAAGTAGACTGAATAGAAACCATATTGTTGCATAGGCGGAAGAGAGCAAGTGAACCATGCATTTAATTTGATGCAATTGTGATATGATCGAGTCCCAGTGTACACTTTTGGGTATATAATAGAATTCTGACCCTTTCCCCCATTTCGACTTTTATTGTCTGAAGCCATTGTATGTGTACAGCACTGTACCTGTTCTCTTGCACTTGGGTTTATCCGTGTAAAATAATCTCTGTAGTCTCACTACTCAATCCCTACACCTACAGGGAACAGCGCCAGTATGACCACAACCAGAACACAAGGACCACTAGGGGGCAAAGGTGCCCTCACACCCACCGTGTGGTGAGCCGAGGCTGGGGAGGAGTTTCAGAGCCGGCCGGGGTGGATGGAGCTGAGATGTCCAGCCGTGGGCCAATCTGCCAATGCATCAGTGCAAGACAGCAGGCAGATTAGTAGTAGCAGCACAGCCCACAGTATGTGTGTGTGTGTGTGTATATATATTTATACAAACACACACACACACACACACACACACACACACACACACACACACACGCACACAGCCCATTGGAGAGGCACTATATGAAACAGTGAGAGCTGAGGATGATGGTTTTATTTATTTCCCTATGTTACAGAGTGGGATTTCCCTGAATGTGCTGTTATAGAAACCGATAAGCTGTTCCTGAGAATAAATTCATGTAGCTAATGACATTGCTATGTACAGTATGTGCACAGATTATCTGGGTCCCTTGACCCTTTGGCAAACGGCGCGTCATCACTGTGTTTGAGAGCTGATGATCCTATATATAGGACCTATATATAGGACCGAGGAAGGTGGAATTCTGGCGAAGTGCCTTTGTATCTTCAGTTATTGTAAAGCTTCGGTTTTAATTGAGCTTTATACTTAAATTTGACTTTAATTTGACCTTTGCTTCATTTTTTTGTCCCAACTGTACACACATACCATACACAGAGAGCTATATCCTGCAGACAAGAGAAACATCCCCCCTCCTGTCTGTCCATAGGCAGCTCTTTTGATGAAGGGGGGAGGCCTTTCTTCAAGCCACAGCAACATCAGAGGTCATAAAAGTGGCTTTGTTCCTCGGATCGTAAAAAGTCTTATCTGAGGGGGCTATTTTTCCCGCTCTGTGGATAGCTTCCTTTACCACTTACAAGAAAGTGGAGAGAACATGTGCATGTTTCTGTGAGTGAGTGAAGAAGGCATGTGTCTGAAAAAAGGTGGATGTTGTCTTAAAGTGCATGGGAAACAAAAGATGTTGATTTTCTTTTAGTTGTCAAAGTATGCCAATGTGAAGTGAAATTTGTAAAAGCGTACCAGACTACTCACTCACACTACTCTGTGAGATGTTACAGGAGCAGGTTAGCCTGGAAGCCAGCCCAAATTCACTCCTGGAAATTCGGTCTGAACTCCATTGAGAAGTCCTTATGCCAGAAATAGAGAAGCTAGATTTTATACCGCGTCTGTTGTACAAAATATTCTGTTGCAACTGTTGAGAAGAAGGGTGTGTTCATGGGTTCCCCAAGGATTCACATATTTTTTGTTTCTCTGATTGGTTAGATCCATATCTATCTATCTATCTATCTATCTATCTATCTATCTATCTATCTATCTATCTCTATCTATCTCTCCAATTGAGTGCAGAGGCATTTTTCGTCTTGTATCGGTTGAAACACACCCCATAATCATGTCCCAATGGTGCGGAACCAGACTCACATTCTGAATAGAATTAGAGTGAGGCTAGGAAAATGGAAGCTTTGCTAATTGAATTCAGGGATTGCCCGTAGTGTGCTTTATTAGGATTTTCCCCCTTCTCAGAACAAATTTGATTCCCTTAAAATTTGAATGTTTCCTCCTTGTTTTCATTTCATTGTGAAATATTGAACATCATTTTTAAATACCTCTTTTTATTTATCTTGACCAGAGGTTCCAGTAAATGTGGAGGGCATTGTATCTTGTTGGAGGGTGGATGGCTGGTTGAAGTGTTAATGTGTTTGAACAGGGTACATCAGCTCTTTCTTTCCCCTCCTCTCTCTCACTCTTACTCCCTCTCTGTCTCTCTGTCTCTCTCTCTCTCTCTCTCTCTCACACACACACACACACTCCCTCTCTGTCTCTCCCTCTGTTTGTTGGGCTTCCAGACTTTGGGAGGGGTGGCTCTGGAGACGCGTCAGGAAGAGGTGTGGGAGGAGTTGCCCTGGCGACAACACAGGAAGTGGCGGCTGTCTCCTGCGCTGGGGTTGTCCATGCAGATGATTACAGCGACCTGTTGCCAGCCGCCTCCCAAAACAGAGCCCTCCACCCCTACCTCTCTTGCCAATACCCACATCTATAGCCACATCTGAATCACCCATACATGCCCCCACCCCCTCAACAAAGGAAGAACGATTTATGTGGTTTGAAAGCAGAAAGCTGTTTGCTTTCCTTGCAAGAACTGTTATCTGTCCAAAACAGAACACAACATTTGTACGGCAAAACATTGCTTTCAATTTGCCTACAAATGAACATAAACATAATATATATATATATATATATATATATATATATATATATATAAGTAAAACCTACATGTAGGCTACTGTAAAAAAGTGATAATTGGTGTTGACAGCTGATAAACAGGCAACAGTTCCATTGTTGTGTCTCAGGCATGTAGCCATATCTCCTGTCAATGTGCCTTGTCTCACTTCTCTTATGTAATAGCAGAAAGCATCTTGCTGAGAGTTTTGGATTCATCATGAAATGCTCACTGCCTAAACATACACCTAACCTTTCTCTACACCAAACAACGCACACTCTCTCTCTCTCTCACACACACACACACACACACACACACACACACACACACACACACACACACACACACACACACACACACACACAACACAACACAACACATTCCACACAGGACAAGAGTATTCATGCCCCAACACCGACCACCTCCCCCCTCCACGTAGTGCACGCTCTCCTCTGTGCTCTCCTGCCCTCCATCCCCTGTTCCCTCTCCCTCTTCTGACCCCTCCAGGATAAAGTTCCAGGAAACTCCCCCTCCCCAGACCCATCTGTCCACGTCCTCCCCCGTCCCATACGCACAGCAGGCTGGAGTCTCAGCTCTGCCCTCTAAGGGGCTCCCAGGACACACACACACACACAACTACACACGTCATGCACATGCACACATACATGCACACACAAACCTACACACACATGCACACGCACACACACACACACACACACACACACACACACACACACACACACACACACACACAAGCGTAGGTGTGCACGGTTAGTTGTAATACTGCATAGTGGTATCATTGTATGTGTGTATATTTGTGGATACCCATCATTGTATGTGTATATATTTGTGGATACCCAGTTGTAATATAAGGTGCAGTATGTGGAATTGTAATATACGGTGCAGTATAGTGGAATTCTAATATACGGTGCAGTATAGTGGAATTCAACATGTCCACATCATGTGATTGTGTTGTGAGCCTGGCCTGGACTGAACTTACCCGGAGTGCTTATGCTGCTAGAGGGCATACTTCAGTTATCACTATAAGCTCTACACCAGGGTATGTGTGTGTTTGTGTGTGTGTGTGTGTGTGTGTGTGTGTGAGTGCGTGCGTGTGTGCGTGCGTGCGTGCCTTGATGTGGGTGTGCACAGAGAAAAAAAATTGTAAATGAAGAAGAAAGCCATGATCTGCAGAGAGTTTGGTTATGGCAAAATACATAGACATACACCTTTACATACCTTAATACATTACACTGCATAAATACTCAACACATACATCTCTGGTCATCCTTTTACAGAGAGAGAGAGAGAGAGAGAGAGGGAGAGAGAGAGAGAGAGAGAGACTCCAGCTCCAGAGCTCTGCTCCATGGTTTGAGGGCAGCAGTGAGGTGTTGTAGTTACTTTATGAGCCCTCATGCAGGCTCTCCTCAGGCTGGTCACTCTCACCTGCTTCATCTCAGTCTCATCCCCCATCCCCCCAGACCACTGCTCAGAGACACTCACATACCACACACACACACACACACACACACACACACTCCACACCACTGCTCAGAGCCACTCACACACACACACACACACCACACCTCTGCTCAGAGCCACACACACACCACACCACACCACACCACACACTGCACAGCTGAACACACACCACAGAGTCACGTCGGAGTCACTCTGCAATACCTGTAACACACATCTGTAACCCCCAACACACAGCAACTGAACATTGAGTTGACTCATCCCAGATCACACCTAACTGTCTTTTTTTTTTTTTTTTAAGATTATTTTTTGGGCTGTTATGCCTTTAATTGGACAGGACAGTAGAGAGAATGACAGGAAGTGAGTGGGAGAGAGAGTCGGGGTGGGATCCGGAAAGGACCACGGGGCGGGAATCGAACCCGGGTCGCCGGCGTACGGTGCAGGTGCCCCAGCCAGTTGCGCCACTGCCGGGGCCCACACCTAACTGTCTTAGCACACTGCGATGACACCGAGCAACACTCCTGTCTTAACACACGCCGCTGTGTTAACCGAGCAACACTCCTGTCTTAACACACGGCGCTGTGTTAACCGAGCAACACTCCTGTCTTAACACACGGCGCTGTGTTAACCGAGCAACACTCCTGTCTTAACACACGCCGCTGTGTTAACCGAGCAACACTCCTGTCTTAACACACGCCGCTGTGTTAACTGAGCAACACACCTGTTTGCACATCCTGCAGTCACACACCAACACACATAACAACACACATAACAACACCCAGCTCTCTCTCATAGCCTATCCATCCGACCATCCAGCAATAGCAACATATTCAGCGCAACACCTGACTCCCACACACACACAACATCTGCCTCAACGCACACAGTGTCTAGCTATCCAGCATTCACACAACATCTGGACGTACAGCTAACATAGCACTTGACCAAACAGCTGAATATCGGGCTCATCTTCACCAAGCACTTCTATACTCAGGCAACTCAGCAATTACACTGTAAAATGGCAGCGCGACATATACAATTGACTTTTTCCTCAACGTAACAGAGACAAAGTTGTTATTGATACACAACCATCTTCCAGCAGATTTGATCAATTAACTTCCCTGAAGACCAGAGCTTCTCCTACCTTAACGTTTGCCACAGTGCAATATAACAGCGTTTTATGAATAACTCAAAGTTATTTGTGTTAGTTGATTTTGATATTTAACAAATAAATGGAAACAATCAAAGGGAAATACATCAGTTTATGCTGTGTCCAAGAATATTCCCATCCCATCATACACACATGTTCACATCTTATGCACCAAAAGTATTTACACATGTCCAAGTCAGGGTGACTTCGCAAGAAATGAGAGGCTGTAATTATGGACTTATAGGACTGATTCACCTGTTGAGGTTAGAGCATCACCTTTACCACAAACCAAATAATGACAACCCCTCCCCTCTCCTACACACACACACACACACACACACACACACACACTCGCACACCCCTGTCTGCTCTCTTGAGGGGTGGAGTTGTTTCCCAATTTCTCCATGTCATGGACTGGCACAAGAAAATACTGACAACTTAAAATGTGGTGGTGGACGTGACTTGGTGTTTTTGGTCATGAGTGTCAAACATAAATAGGAGCCAAATCTATAAAGAAATGTGGTCATATTTGTCAAAAAATGCTGTTTTATGTGAGCATACACAGACATTTATTTCGGCCTAATACGTCAACCACCCAACTGCAAAAAAGCCTCACGCTCTTCGTAGTGTGCTCTGACCGTTGAGATGCCATGGCATGCCATTTGATATGCCTAATATTTCAAGCACCCCTGGACAGACCAAATGACATAAGCATGGATTTTTGCATCATTTTGGCAGATGCGAAGTTGATTTTGGAGCTAAAGGTGTACTTAGCATGACTAATGGCTGCTCATCAACACACAGGCCTATCAGCTGCAATCCTCCCAAGACACAGCGAGCTGGATTGGCCAGTACTTCAATTATGACATCATGCTGCGTGCGAATACAGGTCCTGACACCACAATAACAACAGTCCAAGTTCTCTGGAGGGGCCTAAAAATAGGCTGTTGCAAGCAAAATGTCTCGTGGTCGTTGACTCATTCAAGAGATTATTCAAAATTGTTGATTTTAAAACACACATGCTGGACATCCTCCCCAAGGAGCCTCCGATCTCCCTTCTCCATGAAAGGTGACCAGATGTCCAAGACCAAAACTGGGGACATGATACCCAAAATGTGGAAAAACGGGGACATTTTCAGTTTGACTATCAATCTGGTTGAAATACATAGACGCTTTATCTTCAAAAAACGGGGACATAGGCAATTTTTCTGTATTTTCCCAAAGACAGGCAACCAAAAACGGGGACTGTCCCCTGAAACCGGGGACGTCTGGTCACCCTGACCTAGTGGGCATGGAAAGTCAAACCATACAGCTGTGCTCATCCAAGCGAGCATGCTACTGCTATGATTCTACTTCCTATGTCGTGCTAAGGTCTTGTGAACACACGGTGCACATAACAAAGCTGTTGTTGAGAGATCATGGACACGTTATAAGTGTGCATCGGTCTATGCCTCTCTGTCTTAGAAGTTAGCATGATCCGCAGGGCTATTCCTGAACAAAAGACATGCTCTCAACTACTGACTGCACTCAACCATCTCTCTGTCATTTTCCTGCTATATCATGCTTTCTCTCTTTCCTCGATTCTTTGATTGTGTTTCAGGGGTCCCTGTACACGTGCCTCTCCTCGGTCTCCATTCTGTGCCCTTTATTGTATTGTGCTGAATGAAGAATTCTAAAAAGCTTCTCAAAATGCCACTGAACCTGCTGGTTCAGAAATGCAGCCTTGTACACCCTCTTCTGTCGACTTTCTCTCTATCGACTAGTCACACTGCTGACAGAAGTAGCGGCTGTTTCTCTAGTTAGCCTCTGTATCTGTGAGTGGGTAGTCTGTGACAGTATCTGTATATCAGACCTCTAGTGGCAAATAGCAACTTCTTAGACAGTTTTGCATTTCAGTCAAATAGTCTAACAATTTGGTTGCAGGTCCTCCCATCTTGCAAAGAGGCCGTTACACATTGCAGGCTGGTTATATGATCATCAAGATCAGCTGGCTGAGTGAATCATTTTTGTCTTTCACAGCCGTTGGCACATGCCATATTTTCCCAACTGTGCTCCCTTTGTGCTAATACTAGGTTCATTAAGAGTTTTAGGGTGTTTTCCATCGTGCGACTTTCTCTCTCTCTATCTCGCTTTGTAATTGCGTGTGTATTTCAAGGTGTTTTCCTTGGTGCCAGCAATCCCCCCCCCCCGCCTTCTCGTTCTCCCATGCTTGAAGCCTCCTGTGATACACACACACACACACAAACACACACACACACTATGGGACCATACTCCCCCAAACTCCTCCCTCTGGCGGAGGACTGACGTGTGGTTAATGCATCTTCGCCGATGGCCCACTGTTCTCTCCCTACACACACTGTAGATACTGGATGCAGGCCAATCCATACGCTACTCAATTACTGCCACAGCAGCAACATGAAAACAGAAACTCAGCTATAGCTCTACTAATCAGACTAACTGCCTTTTTCACCCCTGTGGAGGACTGGGATAGTGCACCGTAGAGTTGAGCCTTCTGCAAACACAACATAGACTTTCACTTCATAAAGCAATAAAACGGACCCCATTCCTTAAGAATCACAAAGGAATAAAAGGGACACCTTAACAACCATATTTGGTGTCTGCCTCAGAGTTAGGCAGGAGAATAAATACCCTTCTCTTCACTCTGCTAGCCATAGGCTAACTGGTCCAATCTACTTCCAGTGAATTATGCTAAGATAAGTGAACAGTGTCGGACTGGGTTATTGCACTGACTGTACATGTATGAGAGAGGTGCATCAGCTAGGTGGGTGCTTGGAGCCATGCCAAAAGGGAAAGCATAATCCTCAAAGGCGACCAGAGAGACATGGCTGCGGCTCGCAGATTGCTGACACAGATTGCCTCTTACGTGGTCATTGTCTCCGGTCATTCCAGGAAGTCGTGCGGGTGGGAGGCTGGAGAAAGCAAACAGAGCAGGCCTGTGGGTGACCGCCACGCTCCGCACCCAGGCACAGACAGCGGGCAGGCGGGCAGGCCGGCAGGATAGACACACGCTGTGCCTTATTGGCCCCGCTGAGCTGCACTTAGCCGCAGCTCTCGCCCGCTTGGCGATAGCCGAAGGCAGAGGAACAGGTCCCAGACCAGCGGCGAGAGGGACGAGGGGACCTCGGGCCAGGGCCAAGGCCACAAAAGGCATGCTTGCCTGAGCTCCATGCCACTTATCTTCCACTAAAGACAGACCAGAGGCCAGAGCCAAGCCACTGACACACTGAACACAGCTCAAATGGATGCTGCTGTGTTTGGTTTGGACGTGTGTGTGTGTGTGTGTGTGTGTGTGTGTGTGTGTGTGTGTGTGTGTCTGAGAGAGAGAGAGAAAGACAAGTATTTTTTACAATGGATGTAAAGAATCTACACAAACTTTCATCTGAGCGCTCCATTGTTGTTGTTGTCTACTTTTTCTTTGGACACTCACGTCACGTACCACATAGGTTTTACTACTGATGTTGACGGTGGTTTAATTAGTCTAATTCATAATGTGCCTCATGTCCACAACTCCACAACTAAATATGATTGACATTTCACCTCCCAATGACTCTTATTTCCTTCTTGCAATGGAGCTGATCATAGTTTCTCTCACACAAGTGTCTCTCTCTGTCCAGCAGTGCCACAAAAGGACTCATATGAGAGGGTGACCAACTCATTGACACGTTCACAGAAAGTGAAAGTCTTGTGCTTTTCAACCCAGAGAAAGAAAACACACTCTCACACACTAAACCCACTCCATAACAATGACAAAGTTATCTAGAGCAAACTTCTGTTTTCTTCTGTGTGGGTGAGTCTGAGTTTAGATGTTTTCTTGGTTGCCTTGGTTGAGGTCCTAAATATTTGGTCATGTATCCTATTAACCCATGAACAGGTGATGTCACTGCTTTGGCCTCTCATGTATATCAGCACGGAATGGTTGTAAGACATGGGTGAACCATTTAGAGTAGAAATCCACGAACATATCACAAATCCTATCAGTTGTGTTTATTGGCAGTTTTTCAGTCTTTTCCATGTCTAGTTGAAGCACTTACAGACATACCAGTAACAAACATCATGTTTACATGATACTACACTTCCTCATTTATGGCTCATGTTCATAACAGTTGCAGGAAATTAAAAAATGTCAGTTGAACCGTGAGAATTGTACTTGGGGGTCCTCAAAATGATGTCCTTGTTAGTCTAACCAGTCAGGCCAAAGAATGTGACGTGCAACAATTTAACAGGAGTGGACCATGGGGGTGGATTTGATGCTGCAAAAAGTAAATAGCATGATAATCAGGTTTTCACAATTCACAAATAATATACAATCCAAGAGTGTTGAGTAAATATGTAATTGAACACACAAACGTTATCCTTAATTTTTTTCTCTGTCGCTTTTTATTTTCTGTGCTTATCAAAGGATTAATAAAACATATATGCGTTATATTACCCTACCCTTCCTTCTCTCTCTGTTACTCTCTCTTGCACGCACACACACACACACACACACACACACACACACACACACACACACACACACACACACACACACACACTGGGCTAGATAACATTGCAGGCACACCTGCCAGTGTTAAGATAACTCTCATTACTTTGCAGACATATAAGTAATGGATCATTAGAGTATTTCTGACATTTGAGAACTGGACACAGGATTCAACATTTGTTTGAACTTCATTCACATTCATTTTTAGAATTGACTCAGTCTAGCTCACTCAGAATTCAAATGAGTCTGACTCGTTTGCCCTCTCTTTGGGAATCCTCAAAACTCTCTCTCTCTCTCTCTCTCTCTCTCTCTCTCTCTCTCTCTCTCTCTCTCTCTCTCACGCTCTCTCTTTCCAGTAGTGGTTAAACCGGCAGGACCATGCCTTGTAAAACTGTTGCACTGGCATTGTGTATGGCTATTTGCACAATCGTTTGTGGTGGCCTGCTTGGTTCAGTTAAATGGGACAAGTGGTGAGGGCAAAAATTCAAGTGTGGTGTATTGGGAGGAATAAACAGTCACACAATAGGTTTATTTGCAAGATAAGTAGCAATTGTTGCAGAAGTGTGCTACAAATAGGTTGAAGTACCAACTTCATTCAGTGTTTGTGAATGGGATAATGTGATTCTTAGAGAGCGTTGCGAACGCAGCAATGTTTTCAGCTTTGTCATGCAATGTCATACGAAGCACCAGTGAGCTGTGACAGAATGACACATACACAATAATGTACACAGATGACAAACACACAGGCTCCCTGATGTTGAGTCATCTGAGTTCAGTTTCTAGCCGTGACTGAGTGGCTAATTGGGAGGTTCGGGAACATTCCCGGTGGGCCTTGAACGTCTCGAGGCTGGACTGAATAATGTGAGCTTAAATCTATTATTTTTCAGCTGAAAATGATGTAGCAAGCAGTGGATAGAGAAAGGGAGATGATGGCATCGGAGCACGTGATTTCACGCAGACACTCCAAAACGCAGACAGACACACACTCTCACTCTCTCTCTCTGTCTCTCTCTCTCTCTCTCTGTCTCTCTCTCTCTCTCTCTCACACACACACACACACGCTCACATAGACATACAGGCACAAACATGAACACCCACACACAGAGACACACAAGCACACACACACACACACACACACACACACACACACACACACACACACACACGTTTGCACAAAAGCAAAAGTTCACAACTGAAAACACAGAGTGTGAGAGTGAAGTCTTGTTAAGTTGTAACGGTGGCAGAGGGTGGGGGTGGTGGGGAGAGAGTGTGTGAGAGAGCAATGGAAAGAGAGGAGGAGACAGAGGCAGAGCTAGAGAGAACAAGAACAACGCAGGGAGGGTGTGAGGTGGGAAGAAGAGTTGTAGTGTGGGATGTGTGTATGTGTGTGTGTGTGTGTGTGTGTGTGTCTGTTGTTTGAGCCGTTGGAGTGTGTGGGGGTGGTAAGTGTGTGTGTGTGTGTGTGTGTGTGTGTGTGTGTGTGTGTGTGTGTGTATGTTTGTGTGTGTGTGTGTGTGTGTGTGTGTGTGTGTGGACAACATTCCAGTCATTCCAGCAACTCTAAGCTGACTGGACTGGGCAGCAGCACCAATTACAGAGAGACGCTGTCCTCACTCCGCACACACACTCTTCCACACACTTATTCACACACTCACTCTTTTACAGTCTTCCTCACACTTATTCACACAATCCCTATTTTACACTCTTCCTCAGTTTATTCACACACTCACTCTTCTACACTCTTCCTCAGTCTTGTTCTCACACACTCTTTTACACTCTTCCGCACACTTATTCACACACTCACTCTTTTACACTCTTCCTCGGTCTTATTCACACACTCACTCTTTTACACTCTGAAAAAGTGACAGAAAATGGCTCCCTTTCAAAGAAGGATGGTAATTACGCACACTGAGAGTCCAGCATACTTTATATCCAAATTTAGTGTGCTTGACTGAATCGTCACGGTCTCACACTTCCTTCTCACCTACAATGAACACAGTCGTTACACCATTTATGACTGCATACTGTATAGTTTATATACATGTGCAAACATATAGCACATGTATGTATGTTTGTATGTATGTGCAGATTCAGGGGATTGTGTACAAGTGTTCTCTGTAAGACTCTGAGGTGGCTGTATTTCTCTCCATGACAACACAGAATGTCTGAGTGTGCTACCGCAGCGGAGCAGGGTGTGTACTCCAAGGCCTCCCACACCACAACAAGTGACATTTTTACATGTCAGCATCATTCAGCGTCATCAAGGAAGCCAAGGAGTTTCATATAGCCAAGGCACGTCCTCACTGTCTACCCATGCAGACAGGGTATGGGGGGGGGGGGGGGGGGGAGTACTGAGAGAGCGAGTTGAAGAGTGTGAGAGAAAGAAGAGCAAAATATTTTATTTTAAAATGTACTTTATTACAATGTGCAGCACAAAGCTCCAGTCACTCTATACAAGCAGCATTTCATTTTTTAACCTAAACCCCCACAACATAAGAAAATAAAATAGCCAAAGAGAGAGAGATGAAGAGCAAGAGAGAGGTAAAGAGTGAGATAAAGTGTGAGAGAGAGAGAGAGATAGAGAGACAGACAGAGGTGAAGAGTAAGAGAGTGAGTGAGAGAAAGAAAGGTACAGAGAGAGAGAGAGAGAGGTATAGAGGTAGGCATAACAAGAGAGAGAGATGAAGAGTGAAAGTGAGCGAGAAAGAGGTATAGAGAGAGAGAGAGTTAGAGAGAGAGAGAGGGAGATAGAGAGCACTAGCAGAGTTGAGTAAAGCCTCTGATGGAGTGTGATGTGACCACTGAGTTGTGCTCATGCCCGCCATAAGTAGCCGTGTGGCTGGAGCTGGTGAGGATGCCCCAGGGCTCCGCGTCTCCAGGGACAACCACACCGCATCGCCACTATCATCTCAACCCACAGAGCAGCACACACCATTTTCTGTCATTTTCTATCATTCTTACAGGACGACAAAAGCATGTGATGAAATCGACAGAAATATCACCCAGACAGACAACACTTGTGTTTTCTCCGTGGAGGAAAAGTACCTACCTCCCTGACTGCTTACTTACTTGAGTGTCAGCAGTTTTGGTCAATTTTAGTAATGTGAATTTAAAAATGTGACTTCAGTTAAAGTATGCTATGAAATGGTAATGGACCACTAGTGGACCACAATTCAACTGGATCACAAATGGACTGTCATTATTCTAGATAAATTTAAACATAACTGTAGTGCTGCTGTTACATTGATGCGTTTATGTGACAATGTGATATCACTTGTTGTTGACTGCAAGCAACTGTACAGAATAACATATTCTGAAAACATTTCCAAAGAATAAAATCAAAAGTATATCAGAAAAATAGTTCTTGTATATGTATGTGCCCCACCCCCAAACACACATACGCCTACACACCTATGCATTACAGCATTTTGTAATGGAGTTTTTTTGTGGTAGACATATTTCTTACAAGAGCAAGGCTCTTTGCCCTTTTAGCATTCTGCTTTAACATAGTCCAAACTGCTATGGTTGGGATTTGTGGGGATTTATGTGGGCTTCAGATAACTGATAACAAGCATCCCAGATTTACACGTCTTCTTGCTCTCACCAAAAAACTCTTATTCAAGAGGTGTATTTATATATATATATATATATATATATATATATATATATATATATATATATAGCCTATATATAACATGAATGTATTAACTACATTACAGCATAATTTGTGTTAATTTAAAGTGTATCCATTCATATATTTACATTTTGTGTAGACATATGTTTAATGCTTCAAATATGAACATTTGGCCACAGCTCCCATGCACTCACATGTCGTCTATGGAGCATGATATTAATAACCACGTGACTTATATTTTATTAAAAAATGTCTTATTGTAATCTCGGCCACACTACTGTTATTATTTACTTCTTCCAATAGGGGGTCGTTACCTGTCATCTACACTACACTGTTTAGTCTACAGACCCTGATTCAACTTTGGAACTCCATGCCGTATTTTTGGTGGCGCTGTCGGGCTGCTCAGAGCTCCGTGACTGGTCTCAGCTCTTGTCCTGATATCACTCCGCTAGCATGGAGGAGGAGAGTACTTGATTATTGTGATGGTGGTGGTGGCAGCAGCTGCGAGCGACTAGCACATCGGTGTCCCTAGGATTTCCTTTTGCGCGTCTCTCCAACGGGCAGGCAATCTGAACGCACAGCGTACAGTCTTTGCCGAAGGTTGGATTTTGTCGACCAAGCTAATGAAATGCAAGTTCACGCAACAACTCTGGAGCCTGTTCGCTGCAGACTGCAAAACTTTTTCTTAGAGGACAACACAATAAAACGGCAAGCTTGCTGTTCGGTGTGATGGTCGCCCGTAACATCCGGATGTTGTATGGGTTGTTTTAGAGTAGAGTAGCCGTTCAGGCGGGGGAAGAGAGCCGGGGAGACCCGGCAGCTTTGCTGGCTCGGTCTTGCACGCTCCGACATTGTTGTCTCCTTTCTCGCACATCGGCTACGGTGATACTGAAACATTGAATGGTTGCGACAGTGCTTCTCCCGGAGGAGGGAAGCAACCAGCACCGCTTGTTTACAGTCATTTGAAAGTACCCTTCTTCAGAATTTCATCCCTGGAAAGACTTGGAGCAGGACAGAGAGGGGTTAGAAGGACGGGAGTCTTGGGCTTGACAAAGTTCTTCCAAAATACTGTTTCACAGCACAGATGATGGGGGATTTTGCAACCCCCGCTGCCGCGAATGGCAGTAGTATTTGCATCAACAACAATGCCATCGGCAGCGGGCTAAGTGCGAACAACAACACCTCCACCAACAGCCTGGGCATTCCGAAACACAGCACCGTGGTGGAGCGACTCCGGCAGCGGATCGAGGGCTGTCGGCGCCACCATGTGAACTGCGAGAACCGGTATCAGCAAGCGCACGCCGAGCAGCTGGAGATCGAACGCCGCGAGACGGTCACTCTGTACCAGCGCAGCCTGGAACAGAGGGCGAAGAAGTCCGCTAACAACAAGCAGCAGAGCAAGCAGCAAGACCCCGATTCTGCAGCAAACACAGAACAGAGGAACAACACACTGATAGCGGTAAGAAGTCACTTAACCCCATCATGTGGGTCGTGATGGGGACATCAAAACATAGGCTAGTTCACCTGTGAGTGAAAGTGTTTCTCATGAGTAAGCTAGGCTACTGTGCCCCAATTTGACTGACTGCTCAGCCTACACTCAGTTACAAACTTTCGACTCTGTATTGTGGTTTTCAGGTTCGGAAATGACAACCAACTTCACATTGTTTCAAGACGATAGCCCAACTTATTGTTTGTTGACAGCAACATGCTTTGAATGTTTAGCCTTCCTGAACAACACTTTAGACCGACTAAAGGCTAATAACAACGAGTTTAGATCGTGTCAACAAAATTAAATGTCTCCTGTCAGAGAGTTGCTCTCTTTACGCACGCCAGGTCAGTGGCGAGTGAGATATTGGAACAGTTTGTTATGTTTGTCCAGGGTAGCCTACTTGTGGTTCGGAGTTTGTGGAGTGATGCTATACTGTTGATTCCACCTACTAGTACCAATGTTGTCTTCAAACTTGTTGAATTTTTGGCTAATTGCAAATATTTCACAAGTATAATGTCTAAAGGTCATTTAAACCACTCATAAGGTGGTATATGAGGCACAATAAGATGAATACCAAGATTAGGTCTCTTTTAGTCTACATTGGGAGTTTACCAGTCTTACTGTCACTTTTGTGTGAGAATTTTTTTTTGTATCAAAGTAACTCCAAGATGTTTTGGTTGAAGGCACACATTGGCGGCTTGCGCCCAGGCGAAACAGCTTGTCTGCGTCGTGTGCACTGTCAGAACTTTTAAAGGAACAGGAGAGAGGGAAAGACAGGGAGGGGTTATAGGTGGAGAAATGATCTGCAAGAATGATCGGCTGTCCGTTTCAAGAGGCCCTGAGTAGCCTACCGTACCGGGCTTGCCCGCAATCCTCACGCATACGATCCTAATGATCAACATGATAGTGTATCGCCTGGTGACCACCATAATCTTTTTGTGATGTGGGAAAAAAGTATTTGCTCCACACCTTCAGAATTATAATGCTATTGTAGTCATTGTCTGACAATGACTAGCTGTAGTCTATTTTGCTCTCATTTTGGTTTACTGGCTGCAGAGTCAGAGGTCTCAGTCGATCGATTAGTTAGAACTACCTTACAAGGTTTTTCTTGATTTGACTTTTGTCGTCGACTGGCGACAGGGCGCCTCGAGGAGAGGTGGCCTTTTGTGTCGCGGTGGTCAATTCCTCTTTGAAATGCCAAGTGGATCTCGTAGAGTTGCTCTAATTTTTGCGGGCGACAGAGGCAGGGGCTTGCTGAAAGGCTGTTAGCGAGTCGGTGGCGACGCAGTAGAACAGGACCTCCCACTGGGTGCTGTGGACATTACACTGAGCCGCCCATTAACTGGTAGGCAACAAATGCTCCAAATTGAGGGATTACGGTTTAAAGAAACAGTAGCACCCTTATTACGCGTTCCTTCCTCCGAGAACGGCAGGGAAAGCAGTGCTGCAGCTAGGTGGCTGTATAAGTCGTTTTTGATTCTCAAACCCTGCAAACCGCGTTCTTGAGAAAAAGCCCTTTCGCACGGACTCACTCGTCGGGTCTACATCACAGGCGATCTAGTAAACATTTGGCTAAGGGTTTAATAATGGAGGATGAATCATAAATGAAGTATTTGTCAGTGTTCTCCCGATTGTACCGACTCAGATTTGAGATAATAGTCTTTATCGCGCTTTGTTCTTGATGTCTTCCTAACACACACAAGCACGCACCCTCCCTGAGGCTGTTCAGACAAAGTTCTGTCCAAGTGTCTTTGGCAAGCATCCCGGTCAGGAATGTCACACGGACGGTATATGGTTTTGGTCAGTGCCAGTTAAAGCTGCAGAGCACTACTCGATTTTCTTAATAGCTGTATAACATACGCTCGAGCGAACTGGAGATTCCGACGTGGCTTTGACAAACTTGTGCCATTAAACAGATGGGCTATTTCCCCCCTAATTTACGCAGTGCAAGACTGCCTGTAACCAGTCTGAAACTCCGTGCAGCTGATCGATCAGACCCTGAGCATGTCACTCAAACATAAAATGATGGGGTGGGCTGAGGGAGGGTAGAACTGATTTGTTTTTGCCGGTTTCATGGCCTTTTGCAGCTTTGAATGTCAAACATGTATTTAAAGAAACACTCTATTGGGCTGTGTAGTATAGGCTACTGTTTCTGAATTTCAGTCTATCTCTGACTCCCATACTTTTTAGTGTGTAACTCTATTAATTGTCAGATAGGGTTTAAGTCTGTAGACTTATTGTTTTCAGGTTCATCTGCCTCCCCATGAGGGACATGGAAACTCTGGGCTCTTTTTTATTTTTTTATCTGGAAGCCCTGTGCTGGTCGGGCCCCAAACTCCTGCTGGGAAGAGTTGAAATTCTTTAAACATCAGTCCCAGACACACGCATACGCACACATGCGCGGACACAGAGACACAGAGGCACACACACACACACACACACATGCACAGGCGCACCCACAAACACACACACACACGCACACACACGCACACATGCACACATGCATGCACACAAAGACACACGCACACAAGGACACACACACACACACAGACACAGACACAGACACAGACACACACACACACACACACACACACACACACACACGAGTGCACATCATTTTTCAACATTAGTTCAGCAGCGGTGCAACAGCGCTTGTGGTATCACATTGTTCCATGTCGTCTGGGAGACGTGCCCAAGTTGCTAAATTTAACCGTGGAGTTGGCATCGGCGTGTGCTGCCGGGGTGACGTCAGAGACACAGAGAGAGTGTGCGGCTCAAGAGCACTTCCCTGTGCTCTTTTGTTTTGGTTTGGTTTTCATCGCCCTTTGGTTGCGTTCCTAATGTGTCTTTTTGTTTGTTTGCTGTGTGTTTCCACTTTGAGCACATCGATGTCTTCATCACACACACACACACACACACACACACACACACACACACACCTGTATGTGATCAAATGGATATAGGAGTAGCCTAGTTATGGAGCTCTCTCCCGGGAGACTAGTTGTCTTGTCACCCTGAGATCGTCAGAGAACCAGCAGAGGACAGGCAGCAGTTTACACACATTACCCCTTAAATCGGCAGCAAGGATTTTTGGCCTCGACCCAGAGAGGCTTGAGGAAACCTAGGAAACAGCACGAGCAAGCCACTTTAGGCTAGGTTACAATTGGCAACCTGCTAACTGGTGTCCCGGCGGTGTAGTTAGTTATGTGTAGGGTATGCTTTGCCTATAGTGTGTTGTGTTTCGGAGCACAGAGCAGTGTAGTGCATATCCTGGTTGGTTATGGGAGCGATATCTTCATCCTTCACATGGCCTGTAAAACCTGAATCTATAAGGTGATCTCAGAACTAGTCACATTTAGGAATAATTGTTAACAATAAAACACCTTTCTTAAAAAAAAAAAAAAATATCCTTTCTCTCCTGCTAACCCATTGAGAAGGCAGTAATGCGGTTTCAGAAGGTTTGGACTTAACGTCCAATCACGGAGTGAATCGACGGAGAAAGGGGAAGCTTTAGGCACAATGTTAAGCTTCCTCTACACATTTTATTGAATTTATTGACGATATCAACTGACAACTGTCTATTCCTGGCCACTGAATAGCGTATATGCTCATGGCATCCTGACCGAAAGCTGTAGTTTGAGACCCACTCATATCCAGCTCTGTGTTTTTCTTCCCTCAGCAGGGAGAATGCAAAGCTCTATATGCTCTCTAATTAAAGACAGGGGGGGGGGGGGGGGCACTGTAAGATGCCTATTAGAGTTTGGCCTACTTTCCCTGCCCTCTTCACTCTGTGCCTGTTTGTGGATGTCCCTTTGCAGTGTAACTTGGGTAAACTCAGAAGGGATATTTATGGGCAACTGTGTGTAGGGCAGTTTACTTGCTTTTTCTTTGGCTATAGCGACAGAAGAGATGGCCAGAACAATAGGGTACTGCAGAGAACTGCCTGTGGGATAGTGCAGGCAAATACGATCACACATACGCAGCCTCTCAATCTGTGTCTTTTCTTATTCTCTGTCTGACACAGATAAACAGGTTTAGGGTGTTTAGGGAGAGGACTGTCCACACTGGGATGTTCTCTGCACTCTACAGGGCACCTACCCAACTCAGGCAAATAGTCAAGAGCTGTGGAGTTGAGCCC
>NC_084995.1:17627972-17647972 GCF_963854185.1 Sardina pilchardus | reverse complement strand
GATAATGGCCCTGTGACAGAACACGATGTCACTTCCTATTTGGGTCCTGAGGGCTGGACGGTTGGTGGTTGTGGGCGAAGCCACAGCAGCAGGATTCCTCACTGTGCCCGCGCCAGGGAGGGCTGCTAAAGGACCATTCAGTGCCTGTAATTGCCAAGAACCCGGGCAGGCAGGCAGGCGCGGTCAGACAAGGTAATGGCCGCCCTCTCAGGTGAGACAACTGCAACGATAAGCACATCGAGACGAGAGACGGTCAAGAGAAACAGAGGGGAAAACAGGATGGATTAAAGAGAGAGGGGAAGGGAAAGAAAGAGAGAGGTAGCATGCGGTGAGACAGGAGAGAGGCAGGTGAAGGGATTGGAGGAGAAGAGATATGCCGGAGTAGCTGAGGCTGCCTAGTGGCTCAGACCCATTCCATGCAGATGATTATTCACACTCAAGTTCGCTGGTTGGTGCTTGGAGCTTGTCCGCAGTCTTATTTGCAAATCCTCTAATTGTACCCTGTTCAGCCGTAAGAGAAGTTTATATTCAGTACAGTCTAATGTAAGTATTTACTTATTATCGAAGCACAATCCTTGCCATAAATACAAATAAACATTAGTACAGTATGAAGGACAACAGATTTCCTGAGCTCAGGTATTGGTTGTGGTATCCTGTGATTGTGGGTTGCTAAACTATTTGGGTGGGTTCTTCAGGTCCATCACCACCACAGCAAACTCGGCCTAATGAGATATTGATCAGCCTCGGAGTGCTAATAGCGGAACTCAACAAAGGCGTGTGTGTTTGGGACGGCTACTGCAATCGGGGCGCTGTAAATGAGACTCAGGAGATAAACTCCGGTTAGAGACACTGCTGAGCAGCAAACTGCTGCAACTACACAACTACGCTAAGAAAGTCCTGTCTAACAGCATGAGGTGCACCAGAGGATTGAAAGCCTCCATGTTCACCAATGGACACTTAGATCGGGGACATCACCACTGCCCCACCGCAAATCACTGGCCTCTCCAACGTGCATAACGCAGCACAGTCACACAACGTGAGGAGCCCATCCGAGGTCAAGAGACCTGTGACAGATCTATCTAGATAGATCAGATGCTTGCTCAGTGCCCCAGCAGACATGCATGCACATACTGGGCGTGACTTATGAGAGATGGATAGTTAAGCTCCTCCCTGAAGATCCAGGGGGGGTTGTGTCTTAAGCCGACAAACAGGTGTGTGATGCCACGGACACCACTCCGCTCTCCGCTCTCCGCTCCATGCCGAAGAGTATAGAAGAACCAAGAGGCCAGAAGAGTATAGATAGAAGAACCAAGAGGCCAGAAGAGTATAGAAGAACCAAGAGGCCAGAAGAGTAGATAGAAGAACCAAGAGGCCAGAAGAGTATAGAAGAACCAAGAGGCCAGAAGAGTATAGAAGAACCAAGAGGCCAGAAGAGTAGATAGAAGTGCCAACAGGCCAGGAGAGTATAGATAGAAGTAACAAGAGTTCAGGAGAGTATACTGTAGAAGAACCAAGAGGCCAGAAGAGTATGGAAGAGCCAAGAGGTCAGGAGAGTATAGATAGAAGTACCAAGAGGTCAGGAGAGTATAGAAGTACCAAGGCGGAACTCAATAGAATATTCCATAGTGACAAATTCTCCCATGAACTTCCGCCATTTTTCGATGGAAGACCACACGACCTTATGAGATTAAAACAAAATTCTCACATTCCTTACGCCTTAGCTGAGATGAATGGTGCAAAATATGATATGTATGCATTTGTTTATAATTATATAGGTTGCTTCTACCAGATTTGACAGAGGGTTGATTTAGAATAGAATAGAATAGAATATATACTTTTTTGATCCTGTGAGGGAAATTCGGTTCTCTGCATTTAACCCAATTTAACCGAATTAGTGAACACACACAGCACACAGTGAACACACAGTGAGGTGAATCACACACTAACCCAGAGCAGTGAGCTGCCTGCCCAACCAGCAGCGCTCGGGGAGCAGTGAGGGGTTAGGTGCCTTGCTCAAGGGCACTTCAGCCGTGGTGGACTGGTCGGGGATCGAACCGGCAACCCTCCGGTTACAAGCCCGAAGTCCTAACCAGTACACCACGGCGAGGATTTACCTTGCTGAGCGAGCCACTTCCACTCAGTTGGCACATTTCAGTTTATGCACATGGCTTATGATGTTTAGATGTGTATGATTGGATCACAGTTGCGTGCAATAGGAACCTGTCTGTCTGGTTTCATGCTGTTTTACGTTGCCGTATTCAGTCCAAAACGGCAAAAGTGCTGTTGGCGAGAGAGTTTCACCTCTTTGTCCACTCTGCTCTGCATCCAAGTATGTTGCTGTGACAATGCTGAGGGCTTTACAGGGTCAGAGTAGAGACAAGCAGGTCCTGGATCAGCTCTGAGACGCGGTGGTGACGTGGGAAGGCTTAAAGACATATGAATGCATTATTGATGGGCAGGGAGCCGGGAAGAGTCACTCTTTCTCAGACGGCTTCAATGAAAACCAAACGAAAGAAGCAGTGAAAAATAGATGAGTGAGGCAGGCTGTTCCACGCACACACACACACACACACACACACACACACACACACACACACACACACACACACACACACACACCAGCTTATCCATGCATATGGAGGCATTGGTGTACAGTAAAGTTCATCTGTGGAGATCTGAGCTGACCTACAGTAGGCTACTTATGTCACAGTCACCAACGTTAAGAGTTTCTATTTCTCTTGAGTCTTGACTGAACAACGTCTGTTGTTTGTAATGCCATATTTTTGGAAACACACACACACACACACACACACACACACACACACACACACACACTCTATTTGACCTAAACTGGTGAAGCACTAGACTCTTGAGGAAGTCATAGGAATGCCAGCGAAGACGCTGTGGAATCAGGCCTTAGCTGGCATGCCCTCCTCTATGTGCTTCGGGAGGTGTGTTGTGTCAACATTTGTGCAGACACGTTTCATTTGTGTGTTTGGTGGCACACACACACACACACGCATACCCATATACCAGTACATGGTTATTGTTACAGACATACAGAAAGGCACACACACACACACACACACACACACACACACACACACACACACACACACACTTGAGCGCAGTGTGCTGGTCTGAAAGCAGATGGTGCACATCAGACATAAGCCTGCTCGCACAGCCAGGCTGGGGAAATGTGGCCACTAAACACAAGCCATATGAATGGCCCCATACGAATGGCCCGGACCAGCGACTTCAAAGTGCCAGAGTCAGAGTGGGAGGAAGTAAAAGAGGGAGATGAGAGATGGAAGGAGAGATGGAGAAAGGGAGGGAGGGAGAGATGGAGGGAGGGAGAGATGGAGAGAGAGAGATGGAGGGAGGGAGGCACAATCTTTCCATTGGGTTGTGCTGCTCCTATAGCGTAGCCTTGGTGCCTTGCCCTGTGTGTGATTGCTCAACAATGCCTTTCTGTCTATGTGTGTGTGCAAGCTTAAAGTTACTCAACAGGGCATGCAACTCTGTGTGTGTGAGTCTCTCTGTGTGTGTGTGTGGTTATATGTAAGTGTCTTAGTACACTCTACACCTGTTTGTGTGTGTGTGTGTGTGTGTGTGTTTGTGTGTCACCATGTTACCAGACTATTGCAACAGAGTTCCCCTGCAACTTGAAGCAGTGCTCTTGAAGTCGGTTACACCGCTCAGCACAAACATATGGGTCCAACTCAACAAGTGGCCACGTCTACCCCCACCCCCACCATATCTCCTACTCTCTCTCCTTCTCTTTCTTTCCCTCTCTCTCTTTCCCTCTCTCTCTTCCTCTCTCTCTCTGTGCGTAATCCCTGAGTGCCGTCAGCTCAGAGTAGGAATCCTCAGGCTTCATCCCGCTGGGCTTAGGAGCCTAAACCTGTCTCTGCGGCCCTACAGCGTGGGCCCTCAAATCCAGCCGCTAAGCGGGAATTACGCACTGGAGCCATACGTGTGTGCATGTGTGTGTGTGTGTGTGTGTGTGTGTGTTTATGTGTGTGCGCGCGTCCATTCCAGCCGCACAGACCCCTGGGTTGTGTGTGTCTGTGTGTGTGTATGTGTGGGTGTGTGTGTGTGTGTGCGCTGTGGCCTCCCATGAACCATGGTGGCCACACACTCCAGCTTCTGCAGCCTCAGTGCTGCTGTTGCGTTCTCTGTGTGTCTCTGCCTTTTTTCATTCATTATATTTCTCTCGATCTCTCTTAATTCAGTTCCACTCACTAGAGCTGCGTTGGCACGATGACAGTCGACTGTGTTTTCTCACTCTCTTGTGAGTGTATGGCTTTGGATGTGGTGGCTGGGGGCATGCAGGAGGTGCGCGCATGTGTGTGTGTGTGTGTGTGTGTGTGTGTGTGTGTGTGTGTGTGTGTGTGCGCGCGCAATGCATGTGTTCACCATGTGTTCTGCTGGGCTGAGAGGATCTCTCGGCATGAAAACATGCTATGGAGAAAGAGGGAGACAAAGAGATGATATCTTCATTTTAGATGTGTGCGTGTGTGTGTGTGTGTGTGCGTGTGTGCTTGTGTGCGTTTGCGTGTGAATGTGAATGTGTGTGTGCGTGCGTGCGTGTGCCTGTGTGTGTGTGTGTGTGTGTGTGAGAGAATGTGAATGTGTGTGTGCGTTAGTGCTGGGCGGTATACCGGTTCACACCGAATACCGGTGTATATTTTCGTAATGATATGAATTTTTAATATACCGCCATACCGGTGTATTTGATTACACTGTGGGCGGAATGCTGCGTCGCGCGTCATTGTTTCAGACGGGACCCTTTTCAGTGTTGCGCTTCTAAACACGCATGGTGAAAGTAAACAGTGGAGCCTGTAGCACAAGACACCTCACGTTTTCCCTTTAATTATGATGCTGAAGGCTTAATTTTTCCTTGGGTGTTGCACAGAATATCTTAAATTGTCCCCCTAGATAACGAAAAGCGTTACTGGTCTTAATAACCTACATTGAAAGGCAGTGGCGTGCGGTGAGGTCTGTGGCAGGGTAGGCAGTGGCCATTCACATGTGTAAATTCCATCCATACACTCGCAAATATTACTATATTTTCATGGTAATACTCCTCCTACTTAGTCATTTTACAGATTCAGAGGCGTCACTAGGTGTGCATTTTTAAAAAACATTTTTTTTTTTTTTTTACCCTACGGGGGTCTGGGGGAAATTTTGAAAATTGGGTTGTTAAAGATGCAGTTTCAACGTAGTTTGAGAAGGAAATAAGGAAGAAAATTCGTTGGGGTCCTCCTCATCATATTTTTAATAACAAATAGCCTAAGCTAATTTCCCTCACTAGACCTACTGGTATTTATGGGGGATTAAGAGGGGGGAAATCGTTTTAACTGAGACCCAAACTTTTTTTTCTGCCCGTGACATGCTGGATAGGCTAGTGAATACCTGGTGCGTTGTTGGCTTCTTTAGTAGACCTGCTGCAAACGTGAGACATCTTGTAGGCTACTGTTGATGAAATATAACCTCGTTTTCTAGCCTCTCGGTGTACTTGGTTGACCATGGTTATCCGTCTGGGTTTTTAATTAGCTAAACTACATAAATCCACCATTCATTTGTAATTGTATGCCTCCTCCCTGCTGTTTCCTATCTGGAGTTGCTCGAGCTGCTGATGTCCCGAGTCCCGTTGAGGCCGGACTGCCATTGGCTTATCTGCGTTCTAAAGGCAGCGCTTGGCGGGAATAAGCATGCTTATTCTCCCCATAAACTTTCGCATGAATCATGTAATACGCATGCGCAACCTCCGAAATTCGCAGCATTGAAATGAATGGTGAGGATAGGCAGAGACCTTACAAGCCTACCCTGGCCTTTGGAATCAAAGCAAGCTTTGGGACTGCTTGCTTGGGCGTTCCCACGGTAACCAGGCATGTTTGCTTTGCTGCGTAGTTCAGTGTTGTGAATCGCTGTTTGCGTAAGCCTTCACGTTTGAGTTTTTGACCTTAAATAAGACGTAAATTTACTTTTTAGAATTGAAATTGCATTCTAATTGTATTGTTTGTGACTTCAGTGTGAGCTTTTAATAATATTTTTTAAAAATACGTGTCGTCCTTCTTTTTAAAATGAAATTTACTCAGGGTAGGCACTGCCTACCCTGCCTACCCTGACCGCACGTCACTGTTGAAAGGGATTTTCCAGTAGGCAAAAAAAAAAAGAGATTGTTCACCGCTGTAACTAGCTAGCTGGCTAGTAGGCGAACCCACCGAACACAGGAATACTTTATGATCTTATAATTCATCTTACCTTAATAACATTCGCTGAAATTATCCAAGTAGCAAGTAAAGCATGTTACAGACATGAACTGAACAATACTAGCTGGTTAGTTAGTCATGATCTTGACTGTCATCAGTGCACTGAAACGAACTTTTGTGTTTACATTTTGCTTAGCGAACCGTAACATGATAGGCTAACAAGACATCCACGTGAATTCTGTAAACGTTAGCCTACCACTAACGTTATGTGTAGAGCACACAATAACAACACGGCATGATTCTGATGGGCCTATTTGACAGAGTAGGCATATTAGCGGAGCAGTCTCTTCACTTAGTCACACTTGTTTTATATTTCCTTTTTATATTTACTTGAAAACAGTGTACTTGGGCTTGAACTTGAAGCATAAGTATTTGCACTACTTTTTGTGTAGGTTTGTGCAATTTGCATAGTAAAAGTTCTGTATTTTGACTGCAATTGCCCATTAGAATCATGATGCCTCTTTGTAAACAGCATCATGGCCATGCAACCTGTAATACTACTACTAGTGTGGAATTATTCTACAATATTCACTCATCATGACAGTAAAATAGGCCATCCTAAGTCAATCTACTGCAGTAATTCCTTGGTCAACCCATAGAAAATGTTGCGAACACTTGATTATGCATGGAAAAAAAATACCGTCATATACCGTGAAACCGTCAGAATTTTGAAAAATACCGTGATATACATTTTTGGCCATACCGCCCAGCACTAGTGTGCGTGCGTACATGTGTGTCCATGCCTAAGTGTTGGTGTTTTCCAGCGAGTGTGTTCGTGTGCCTGGCCGTCCGTTTCCTTCCTCATGCGTTGGCGCCTCCTCTTCCCTATTCAGCGGCCCTGCTGCGGTTTCCCACACGACCTGATTCACTGACATCAGTCAGTCTGCTGCCACTACTGACTCTGTGACTCAGGCATCTTGGCCTTCTCCTACGCCATACAAACACACACACACCACACACACACACACACTCACTCACACACATACGCGGCAGCCTCCCCACCTCCCACACCCACCGCTGCACCTGCACTTACTCCGTCTGCATGCATGAGGGGCACGCCAGCGAAGTGTGTGTGTGTGTGTGTGTGTGTGTGTGTGTGTGTGTGTGTGTGCGTGTGTGTGTGTGCCATCGCCGCTAGCAGGCCTCCCATGAGCGAGGAGGGCTTGGGTGCGGACTGGTGTTCTGCCATGGCAAGGGGTCCTCGAGTTCTAGAACAGAACAAATGAATGGTGTCAGTAAAAAGGTTCCATCATCAAGTTGTGGTGTCTTTTTTCCCCATTCCAACCTTGCAAAAGCTGTGCTGTACAGTAGATTTTTATTTTATTTAAATAAAAAAAATATTATTCCATTGCTATTTTTAAGCAGCAGTGCCGTAATGTTTTTGTTTCTCTGCATCACAAACATGGTTAGGCACTAGTGTGAATCTCCCGTCGTGTTACCTTCCCCTCTCCACATCCACACCTTCTCATTGAGTTTACGCCATGAAATTTTTATGAATGTTCCCCTGCAACACGGCGCGGCTGCATCGATAGCCATTAGCTCTCTGGCCTGAGTAATTGTGTTCCAGTAAAAAGCTTGCTGCAGAGCCCTTCACAGCCAGCCACAGCACGAGGTGGAGAGAGGAGAGAAGGTTGGGCAGGGGGCACTCATGAGCTGACCTTGGGTGATACAAAATATATATATATTATTGTTATTATTATTATTATTATTATTATTATTATTATTATATGTTAACACAGCAGGTAATAAGACTGCATGGGGACAGGGGAAGAGAGAGAAGAGTGGAGGGATTGGGGGGATGAAGGGGGGGGGGGGGTCATGGTAGGGAATCTGGTCAGGTCATCCTGTGCTTCTGTGAGGTTTGCTGTCCACCACTAAACAAGCCAGAGACTGGCCTCAGCTGACCCATCTGAGATTAACAGCGCACTCTCAACCGGTCACTTTAAAGGTGACATGCGTCCACTCCGCAGATGCCAATAGCCACGTAGGCACCGCGCCGTCAAGTGTGTGGCTCTGTGTTTTAATTTGTTTGCGTGGGGGATCGAACCGGTGTCCTTGGTGTTGTGCTCTGAGAGTGGACACACACACTACTAAACCCCCGGGGGCTTTTCAGGCCGCGGTGGCCGATGACGACGGCGGGGACGGGAAGTCATTAAGAGGATTCCGCTGGAGCGTCACGTCTGCGACTGGCGTGGCGCTCTTGAGCGGATGTCCCGCACGTCATGTCCTGTTCTCCACCCCCCACGGTGTGTGTGTGTGTGTGTGTGGGTGTGTGTGTGTGTGGGGCGTCTAGAGTTGTGTGGCGCTGCGAGCGCTTAATGCCCTGATCCTGCCTGGGGGGGTCGGCGTAGCTGTCGGGAGATTAGCTGCCATGCGGTCTGAGTGGACTCCCTCACGTTTGCTCTTCTGTGAGTGGACTGGAGTGGACACACGCTGACCAGAGGGCTCCCTGCAACACACGCGGCCATTGGTTAATGTTTCAGATCAACTTTGATTACACACTTGGTCTCTCTCTCTATGTCTAGCTCTATTTCTCTCTCGCGCTCTAACACACACACGCACACATATGCACACACACACACACACACACACACACACACACACATGGTCTCTCTCTCTATGTCTATCTCTATCCCTCTCTCTCTCGCTTTAACACACACACACTCACACACACACATGGTCTCTCTATGTCTGTCTCTACTGTCTCTATCTCTCTCTCTTGCTCTAACATACACACACACACACACACACATGCACACATGGTCTCTCTATGTCTGTCTCTATCTCTCTCTCTCTCTCTCTTGTTCTAACACACACACATACACACACACACACACACACACACACACACACACACACATGCAGAAGCTCTGCTGCTTTCACTTTCACTTATTAGACTTAATGTACCACCTCCTGTTCAGGCCTTTGACCTCAGCTGTGTGTGTGTGTCAGGAGCGTTGTGTGTGTGTGTTTGTGTGTTAGTGTGTTTGTGTGTGTGTGTGTATGTGTGCTTGTGCGCGTCAGCTGTGTTGTGTGTTCATCCGTTCCTGCCCTGATGGTACATGAGAATCACCCTTGCGTCACAAGCAGAGACACAGAAGAGACTGTCAGTAGATCAACAAGTGTTAGAGTCTCTCTCTCTCCTCCTCTTTCTCTCCCTCTCTCTCTTTTTCTTTCCCTCTCTCTCTCTCACCTCTCTCTCTCTGTCTTTCTCACCTCATCCGTAGGGCAGACAGGCCTTTTTGATTTTTCTTTCTTTCTTTTTTTTTTACTACTTCCTAGTTGGAACAGACAATTCCAAAAATAGCCTGATAAGAATCACAAACAAGGAAGAGACTGCCGACTCTAAAAACAGAACTGTCTCTCACGTCTCAGTAAACCTACAGCAGAATGAGAACAGTTTTCATAGTTCAGACTTTTCAGAGTTTAGCTAATCATAGTAAGTTGTAGTGGCAAGTCCTATTCACTGCAAGATGCCAATACGCCAATACACTTGCTTATGTCCAGTGATAATAGTGCTACACTGTCCCAAGGACCATGTGCTTGTGATTACTCTATAAGGTGTGATGGTGATGAAGCAGACTGCTACTACAACTATTGTTGCTGTTACTTCCACTGCAATCAAAAATAATGATTGTTGTCTTTGCAGCACTGCTTGGTGACTGTGTAACCGGTGCTGGCTAGTTTGTGATGGCCTTGGTGCAGCTGTCTGTGTGTGTGTGTGTGTGTGTGTGTATGTGTTTGTGTGTGTGTAGTAGCAGGTGTGTGTTTTGGAGAATGAGAAAGCAGGTGTGAGTTCTTCAGAGATTGAGGAGTAGGGAGAAGTGTGTGTGTGTGTGTGCGTGTGTGTGTGTGTGTGTGTGTTAGTTAGGCAGTGGGCTTGGTTGATGTGTGTCCTTGCGTATCATGTGCCTGCACGAGTGCACGTTGATGTATGTGTGTGTTTTTGTGCACACTATTAGAGAGCGGACTGGGTTGATGTGTGTGTGTGTTTTTGTGCACATTATTAGAGAGCGGACTGGGTTGGAAATAGATATGGCACACGGACAGGTCTCAGGTGGAGTTTTTCTTCGAAAGTGATTTCCCAGACAGTCAGCCCTGTGTCTTCGTGCACTACCTTGAGAAGGAGGGAGGGAGGGAGGGAAAGAGAGAGAGAGAAAGAGAGAGAGAGAGAGAGAGAGAGTTGTGTGGAGTGAGAAGACAAGGCCCTCTGTGGGCCTGTGTGGTGGTGGTGGATCAGTACACATTCCCGTGTGAGGCTTGTCTGTGACGGGACGGCGTGGCTTGTAATTGGTGCGCGTTGCCATTAAATGTGCAGGAGACGGCCCTGCTCCCAGTGCATGTGCCTCGACCTCACTTCCTGTGGCTGGGGTTTGCACAGCTCAGAGTCAAAGGTGTCCATGTCATTCATCTGGGCACATATGTCTCTCTCTTGCTCTCTCTCTCTCGCGATGTGTGTGTGTGTGTGTGTGTGAGTGTGTGTGTTTATGGAGAGAGGTGTTAAGAACATTCCAAGGAAACTGTGCGTCTTGTTTTTGCCTTGAGCTGTCACCCTCTATCTCTCTTTCTTTCCCTCGCTCTCTCTCTCCCTCCCTCCCTCTCTCTCTCTCCCCCTCTCCCTCTCTCTCCATGTCCATGAACTGGCTTTACCGCGGATCATCTCTGGCCGTCGTCATGGTGATGGTGATGCAGACAGCCGGGAACAGCCTGGCTGTCGGCTCCGATCCGTCAGGTTGGAGTGTGAGGGGTAGGAGGGGGAGAGGCGGGCTTCTCATTTCAGCTAGGAACTGTTTGGAATATTATGTAATGTCCTCTTTGAAAAAGGGAGAGAGAGACACACACACACACACACACACACACACACCAAGAGACAGACACACACAAACACACAGACAGACAGAGACAAACAGACAAACAGAGACAGACAGAGATTGACAGACAGAGTTCAAGCCCTCTGACAGGAAAAACCTACCAACAGGTGCAGTTGGCCTGCAAGCTTATTTGAACTCTGTAGGAATGAGATGAGTGCTTATATTATGAACACACAAGCATGTACTTGCACACACATTATGGACACACACTTTCTCCCTCTCTCTGTCTCTGTGTCTCTCTCTCTCTCTCTCTCTCTCTCTGTATCTCACTGCATAATCTGAATGTATAAAGAGCGTATGGAGGAAGCTTCTGTTGCAGCACACTGACGCTATGTGTGAGGGAGCCGTTTTCCCTGTGACCCCAGGCCATCTACACACACACACACACACACACACACACTCACATACACACCCAAGGCCATCTCCACACACCACACACACACACACACACACACACACACACACACACACAGGTGCTGGCCCCAGGTCTGAAGAGGTTGGGGTTGGAGTGGGGCACTGTTTTCTCATGCTGCCTTTCTGAGCGTCTGTCTCATGCTTCTGTTTAGGGGTGTCACGATATCAAAATTTCACAATACGATTATCATGTCAAAAAATATCACGATAACGATATTATCACGATATCTATAGTAAAAAAAAAAAAAAAAAGATGAAAAGATGTCAATGCATTGGCATTGGAGGCTTTTTGAGAGTGGGTGGGACAGGTCCGTGGGGGGTCTGGGGGCTCTCCCCCAGACAGAAAATGATGAGCTAGACACAATTTTCTGGTATATTTTAACAGGTTGTTAGACTTTTAACAAAGTAAAGCTTTTGATTCAATGAGTAGGTACAACCGGGATGATTGAAACACGGGACAAATGAAACATTTCCGTTTTCTCCAAGTGCAAGGACGATATAGACAGACATCATTTGGACAAAACATAGAGCATGAACATTTTGAAATTCTGGCTGCTTAACATACTATTTGAAAGAACGAGCTACCAGTGCCTACTAGAGCAGGGACATCCCTCTCCATCTTCGAAACTCCTGAAGACCCTGCTTTACAGAGAATATCTATAACAACTAGCCTTCTAATTCTAACACTAGGCTTATCACCTGAGAACTGATGTCTTAAAGAGTGAAAATTGTTCACAAGAAGTTTGTGAAAACTATGCACATGCACATATGCACATGTTCTATGCACATCAGAGGCCTGCTTTACTATAAGATATGATTGTAATAGTTCATTGCCTTTGCATGGTTGCATGAGAGATACTAGAGATACTATATGGGTGCTGTTGTTTTGGGATGTTTCCCTCATGCAAGCATCATACTCTGGTAGGCAAATGGAGAACAAATTGATATGGTTTATAATGAAATTTATTTTGAATGCCTGAATGTAAGGATTCAGGAAACACAATACCAACTTTTGTTTATGGTAAACGGCCATGCAGATAGGCGTAAATCTGGAGATCTTTAGATGAAATGCTACAATCTTCTGACCATGTTATACGGTATTCAAATTTGACTAAGCAATACTCAATGCTAAATAATGTATTGTAGGCCTACAGTCTCTGCTCTGTTTTTATGGAACGAGAATCCACGTTGTTCTATTAAATGTTGTTACATAATTAAATAGCCTTCCGACAGGTTGAAGCGGAGCTTTGCCACCAACGTTACGTTAGTTTCAGTTTCTGTCACGAAAACGCGCACACGCATGCATTCAATGAATGCCACCACTTAATTGTAGCCTGTGTCTGTTTAATCACATCGAAATAGCCAGCATTTCCTCCTGAGTGCAGAAACGTTTGCTTTCTTTTTCTGTCGGTCCGCGGTTGTTTGATCAATTGCGCAGCAAATTATCAGGTGACGCACCGGTCCTAATTTCACTCCATCTCGCGGACCAGCAGTCTCCACCTTGCGCGGCCCATAGTTTGAGAAACGCTGCACTAATGTGATCATCTGATCAGCTGATCATCACCAAGTTACAATTGACACTTTTTTGGCTGGGGAAAAAAGTTGATCGATATCTCGCTATAAGTTAGCAGCTGTAGGCTACCGGAGCGAGCAGGAAAAAATGTCAACAAACACGGACCACAGTTGCGTGTGTGACTGTTTGGAAGGAGGAAGAGAGAGAGAGAGAGAGAGAGAGAGAGAGAGAGAGCTAGAGAGATAAATGAAGAAACAACAAGCACGAAAAGCCTTTTTATGTAAAGACGATTGTGTCATACGATAATATCGTTTATACAATATTTATATGATATTCATATTTTCAAATTTTATCATCGCGGTTATCATAATACCGGTAAATCGCGACACCCCTACTTCTGTTGATAGTCTGTGGATTTGTTGGTTCACGTCATCCACGTGTGTGTGTGTGTGTGTGTGTGTGTGCGTCCTCCTGTTGTTGGCAGTTTCTAACTCTCTCCTGCTCCTCCTCTTTCACTCTCAGACTTCAGTTCATCTCTCGCCTCAAATGCTCTTCCCTCCTTTTTCACTCACAGTGCTCTCCCTAGTGGACTGTTTGTGTTCTCTCTCTCTCTCTCTGTCTTTCTCTCTCTCTCTCCTTCTGTCTCTCTCAATGTTTCTCTCTTTCTCTCTCTCTCGCTTTCTGTCTCTTTCTCTCTCTCTCTCTATCCTTCTGTCTCTCTTAATGTTTCTCTCTTTCTGTCTCTAACAACGTTTCTCTCTTTCTCGCTCTCTCTCTCTCTCACACACACACACACACACACACACACACACACACACACACACACACACACACACACACACACACTCACACACACACTTTCTTTCTGTGTATGTGTGTTGCGTGGAACCCAGCTGCTCACAGTGGGTGTGGGGGGGGAGGCTGTGTGAGTGTGTGTGTGAATATGTGAGTGTGAGTGTGTGTGTGTGTGTGTGACGTAGCACTCCAGGAGGGTGGGGGTAGAACCTGTGATTGGGTAACGGAGGCTAAAAATACCCCAGTAATCTGCAAACAGGAAGCTAAAAATACTCCCAGCATCCTCGTCGGCCGGCCAGCACACACATTTTACACCCCCCCGTGACGCGCGCGCTCGGCAGACCAATGTGGAGGACGAGAGCCAGGCGGCCGGCGGAGGGTCCAGCTCGGCATGGAAAATAGCTCTCTCCGCTCCAGGTCCCTCCTCCGTCCGCAGAGCAGGCCGGCCCACACACACACACACACACACACACACACACACTCGGCCAGGCCCCGTCCCCCTCCGCAGACTCCAGAACACTGGGATGGTCATTATGACATTTTTGTCCTATTGTTTGTGTATCTGTTCCTTCTGTTTTGTTTTTATTTTTGAATGAGTGTGTGTGTGTGTGTGTGTGTGCCGCTTGTGCGTACATTTGTGTGTGTGTGTGTGTGTGTGTGTGTGCCGCTTGTGCGTACATTTGTGTGTGTGTGTGTGTGTGTGTGTGTGTGTGTGTTTGTAGGTGATGTGTCTGCAACAGCTAGTCTTTCTCACGGTGGGTCCCGGCGCAGGGCAGGCTGATGCATACCTCCACACTCCCTCTCCCTATTAATACTCCAGCTCCAGTGGAAGCAGCCTGATTCATGGCCATCTCCATCTCCACCATGTGACCACCGAGGGAGGCCGCGGTGTCGCTTACGTCGTTTTTCTCTCCTCCCCTGAGATTAGTGCCAGTTCTTTTCTAGTGTCGCTTCCTTGATTTCTCTCTCTTTCTTCTGTTGCTTTCTCACTCTCTCGCTCAACACTCCAGCAGATCCCAGGAGCTTACGATTGCAAAGAGCACCTAATTCTGCATTCAATTCATCTAAACACGCTCACCAGCCCGCCTGAAGTGTTTGTGTTCTGACTGACTTGGCAGTCCCGGGCCATTCATTCCCATGTGTATCAAATCAGCGGTTTACCAGCATCCCACTTTGTTCGTGCTTTTTTTCCCCTTGACAATACCGGCGGTTACCTGTGAACCGTGCTCTTGTAGCGGTACTGCACTGCTTCCGCGGAGTACCAGTAGGCTTTGATAGCGCTTAAAGTTCACAAATGGTGGATGTTGTCTGTCCACAGGCATACTGGGTTTGCCTTCACGTTCTCTTCCAGTGAATCATCTTGATTAAGCTGAGACAGCCCTGAACTCCTATTTCTCACAGGCAGATGCGCACAACACACACACACACACACACACACACACACACACACACACAACGGCTGCAATCGTGACTCAGGAAGCCTGATGCAGCAGCAACGGCGTGTGTATGTGACGTTTATGTAGCTCTGTAACTGTCAAAAAGCTATTGTCATCCAAACGGCGACGTGAAGCTCACACAGCCCTGGCTCAATAGCATTAGGCCAGAGTACTTGGTGAGCGAGTTGCGTTTGTGTCCACACTGCTATTGTTGTGTTGTTAAAGGAGTGATGGTGAGAGAGGATGAGATGTGTGTACTCTTGTAGGAGTGATGGAGACAGAGAATGGGAGGAGTATACTGTTGAAGGGGTGATAGAGAGAGAGAAGATGGGAGGAGTGTACTGTTGAAGGAGAGATAGAAAGAGAGAGGATGAGAGAAGTGTACTTTTAAAGGAGTGATAGAGAGAGAGGATGAGAGAAGTGTACTACTGAAGGAGTGATGAACAAATGGCCCGACTTGTCTGTCACATTTCCTCATCAGTCAGTCACTTGAACATGTCTCAACCGTGTGGAGAGTATCATGCTTGAATAAAATGTTATTATTGATGGGAAATACAAACACAAGTCATATGCAAGAGTGGCAAAAAGGCTTACTTTCTGTTCTCACTAGACATTGTATATTGGAAGTGTGAGTGTTCTACCACTCGCTTGTTTGCTTGTGTGTGCATGTGTGTGTGTGTGTGTGTGTGTCTGTGTGTGTGTGTGTGTGTTTGTCTACTGGAATGGTACATTCATGTGCACCCACACACATGCACTCACACACACAGATACACACTAGCAGATGTTGCATTTGGCAAGATTGCCACCAAGCAACACATGCCTACCCACAAATTCCCAAGAGGAAAGCTCATGTTTATTTTGCAAACTCGTATTTAATATATGTGTATGTATGTGAATATATGTGTTTGCCCAACTTTAGTGTGTGTTGTATGTATTGTATGTACTGTATGTGTGTTTGTTTTTGTTTTTGTTTGTTGTCTCTCAGTTTTATTGCAAGATTGGTGTGCGACTGTGTGTGTGTGTTTGTATGTGTCTACACGTGTGTGCGTGTGTGAGTGCACTTGCCTGAGTGTAGAGGTATGTGGTGTGAGGTATGAGGTGTGTAGGGGTGTGTGTGTGTGTGTGTCTCCGCTCCATGCTTTTCCGTGTGTGTCCATTCAATTCTGTGTGTGTGTGTGTGTGTGTGTGTGTGTGTGTGTGTGTGTGTGTGTGTGTGTGTGTGTGTGTGTGTGTGTGTGTGTGTGTGTGTGTGTGTGTGTGTGTGTGTGTGTGTGTGTGTGTGTGTGTGTGTGTGTGTGTGTGTGTGTGTGTGTGTGTGTGAGAGAGAGAGCATGTGTCCAACATTCTCTCCCCTGAGCGCATGGGCATATCTTTCTCTGCTCCTCCAGCTCTGCCTCCACTGCTGCTGTGGCTGGACCTCACTGCCCACTCCAGCTCCAGCTCCAGCACCAGCACCAGCCCTGCTCCTCCTGCACAGATAGATGGCATACGAGTGCCTGGGGAAGAGCAGTCCAGAGATAGATGGAGAGAGAGAGAGAGAGAGAGAGGGATGGAGGGATGGAGGGATGGAGTTGTGTTTGTGCACACAGTAAGGACCTTGATATCTCCCCATGCCCTGGCTCCGTCATTGGCATGAAACGAGTATTATCACTAATGATGAGCGAAAGATTGCAGCCACACACGCACACACTCACACACACACAGAGAGACAGACACATATACACGCACACAAATAGATAGTCACACACACACATTCAGTGCACTTGTGCACACACAAAATCCCCCTCTGAGCCACCCCCCTTCACTTCTTTAATGAGTAGCCTACAACCTTAAGTGACAGTGTAAAAAAGGCCATCCACTAATAAGTGAGTTGCTTCTCTCACTAGGACTGTAATGAGACAGATTGTTAACCCCCTCTCTCCACACCACACGCATGGAATTGTGCGTGTGTGGTTGCGTGTGCATGTGCGGTTGCGTGTGAGTGTGCACGTGTGGTGGTTATCACAGCAGATCTCGATGTGAGTGTGGAATCAGAGTTATACTTGCCAACCACTAGTGCTACATGTAGAAGTAGTTGCGTAAAGTGTGTGTGTGTGTGTGTGTCTGTCTGTTTCTCTCAGTGCGTTCTGCGTACTAGTATTTACTTACTGATCCTACAGATAAAAAAGGTTTAGGTTAGGTTTTTTATATTGTGTGTGTCATGCTTTGCAGTACTGATTGAAGTAGGTTTTTACCGTCTCTGCGTCAGAAGTCAATTTTGTAATTGTGTAATAGCCAAACGGAAAGTTCTGTGTTTAATCTTGTGTGTGTGTGTGTGTGTTTGCGTACTACTACTCACAATCTTTTTTTTAATATATTGTTTTATTCAGGTTGTTTTGATCGCAGCCATGTGTGGTTAGTGTTTATTACAGCTAAATCATTTCTGCCGTACGCAAAAACATGTTTGTAAAGGACACAAAGTGCCTTGAGTGAGATTGTCGCTGAATTATTATTATTTTTCTCAGGACCGTCTCTTTCCTCGCCACTTCAGTCTGTCCTAGGCTAGTCTCTGAGGTACGGACACCATTATCTTCAGCTGGGGTGGGCCAGGGCGTTACGCCGAGCACATTATGGATGTTTCACATCCCTGCCAATGGTGCGCCGTGGCCGACTGAAAATGGCAGCGGTTGCCCCAGCAACAACTAGCAGTGAGCACAGGAAGTAGACAGTGTAATATTTATGATGGATGTCACGGTGCCGGATTTGACAGCTAAAGTTGCTAGACTGAGAAAGAGAGAGTGGTGTGTGTGTGTGTGTGTGTGTGTGTGTGTGTGTGTGTGTGTGTGTGTGTTGGGGGTGGGGGTAGTGTGAGGAGATGCCAGTGAAAGTGAGTGAGCATTCTGGGAAGGTTTGCATTTTTCTTTCCATGGAAATAGTCACATATATTACTGGAGAGTTGTTTTGTTTATAGGAGTTTTAGTTTACTAAAACTTACTTTCACTTCTTACTTTTATTGTGTGCGTGTGTGTGTGTGTGTCTTTCTCTCTCTCCCTCTCTCTGTCTCTCAATCTGTCTGGGTGTGCATGTCTGTGTGCATATGTCAAGAAATCAGAGAATGAGACAGAGAGAGAGAGAAAGAGAGAGACACATGGTGCATTTGGTGTGTTGTGTGTACTATTTATGTTTTGTTGTTTTTTTGCTCTGTGTTCTGTGTGTCTGTGGGTGTGTGTGTGTGTGTGTGTGTCGGTGTGCTGGATGTGTGTGCATGTGATTTTCTCTCTGCGTGCATATGTGTGTGTGTGTGTGTGTGTGTGTATTTTTTCTCTCTGTGTGTGTGTGTGTGTGTTTGTGCTGGGGTCTGTGGCAGGGGTCAGTGCCGGCCTCTGGTTGCTGTTGCAGTGGATTATCACTCTTACATAATTCCTCACAGCAGACGGTAAGAGGATTGCTCCACACACACACACACACACACACACACACACACACACACACATAGACACACATAGACACACGCGCGCACACACACACACACACACCCTCTCTATCTTTCTCTCTCTCTCTCTCTCTCTCTCTCTCTCTCTCTCTTACACACACGTATTTACACACATACACACAGAGCATAGAACACATAAGCACCTAAGACACTGACACACTTGTGCGGATACATTCATGCTGAAGAACACACAGGCAGACACACACACACACAGGGGTGTGATTGATCTTACATAAGACACACACACACACACACACACACACACACACACACACACACACACACACACACAGTTGAGTTTGTGGTCATCTGTCCCTCCCTTGTCCTTTCCCCTCCCTCTGACTCTTCATCCCTCTCTCCACCCCACTCCCTCTCTCCACAGCCTCTTCTCTTCTCTTCTCTTCTCTTCTCTTCTCTTCTCTTCTCTCCTCTTCATCCTCTCTTCCTCTTACCACAGTCCAGTCACCGGCCCTGTCTATAGTCTCGGTTGCTCTTCTCTGTCCCTCTCTGCCCTGTCTGTCCAGACTGACCATTGGACGTGTGGTCTGCCTCCTCTCCTCTCCTCTCCTCTGCCTGTAGCTCCCCCAGAGTGGTGGGCAGTGTGTAGCAGGGTCTCTGGTGCTGCAGGGGTTTGAGTGGGCTGTAGTCTCGCTGAAAGATCTGTGGGAAAATTGAAAGATAAATAGCATAAGTGGTAGTTATACTCAAATTGCCTTGCCCACGTGCACACACATGCACAGACACACACACACACACACACACACACACACACACACACACAAGGACATACATACACACGCACACAAACACAAATACATGCACACAGAGACACATGCACACACACACACACACACACACACACACACACATATATACACACCTACACAAATACACACTAAGAGGGTTTGGATGGACAGGCTGTGGGTAAAAGGCTGTGGGCGTCTGCCCTGTCTCCCTCGTCTCCATCTGTGATGTGTCCTTTACAGATCATCTGGGTGGGGCTTCACCCAAGGAGGTCGACGTCACCGTGGCACCCATCACCATAGCAACAAGGTGTCTGATGATATGCCATTTTGTTTTGGGGGAGGGTGTCTAGGAAAGCAGGAATATCTGGGGGAGTGAGGTGCGATGGTGTAGTAGACTGGAGCTCACATGTACCTTCCATATGACACTGGCACTGACCGCTCTGTCTGAAGAGTCCTGTGGAAGGGACCTCAGGCT
>NC_084995.1:17602895-17605395 GCF_963854185.1 Sardina pilchardus | reverse complement strand
GTGCTGTGCATGGCTCCACAACTCCTCTCTGCCATAGCCAATCTAGCACTAGTGTTTTGCTCAGTGGCCCCAACACACAACACACACACACACACACACACACACACACACACACACACACCCGCAACACAAACTCCAGCTGACAAGATGCACAACCTGTACCTTTAAACAAGACCAGATGTATGTGTCTCTGTGTGTGTGCGCTAAGGCTAGTACTACTACTACAACTACTACTACTACTACTACACGCACACACACACACACACACACACACACACACACACACACACACACACACACACACACACACAGACAGACTACCACACATTGGACACACACACACGAAAACAATACACACATAAAGGATAGGCCGTCAAGCTATCATCAGATAGCTTGACATGGCTTATCACATGTGCACTGGTAGGAATAAAAAGGACAGAGGAGTAAGGATGTAGAAGGCTGGTGGAGGTTGACAAAAAGCACTGAGTGTTTTTGCCCCATCCCTCTAGATCTGTTGTACTGGTACACACGCTGCCATGAACTGCCACCATCTGCATACAGGAGTAGTGTGTCTGTGTGTGTGTGTGTCTGTGTGTGTGTGTGTGCGTGTGTGTGTGTGTGCACGAGTGAGAGCAAATGTTTATCCGCACCACTGAACAGGAAAATCGCCACCGTACCCTTCACACACATGTACGTGTGCACACACACTCACAGATGCTCATACACACCCGACACATCCTCTCACATGCACAGCCGTGCTCTCTCCTCCACTCTCCCTCTCTCTCTCTCTAACACACACACACACACACACACACACACAGATGCTCATACACACCCGACACATCCTCTCACATGCACAGCCGTGCTCTCTCCTCCACTCTCCCTCTCTCTCTAACACACACACACACACACACACACACACACAGATGCTCATACACACCCGACACATCCTCTCACATGCACAGTCCTGCTCTCTCTTCCACTCTCTCTCTCTCTCTCTCTCTCTCTCTAAAACACACACACACACACACACACACACACACACACACACACACACACACACACACACACACACACACACACACACACATACACACAGGGCTGAGGTGTGAGTAGGGAAGGCAGAGGAAGTAGGCTGTATAGAGAGAGAGAGGAAGGCAGGCAGCTCTCCTCTTCATGATCCAGCTTCAGCAGGGCAGGAAATGAAAAATGGATTAACACGGGACTGCCTCTGTTCACCATATTCCATCCTTCTCCCCTACTCTCTCTCTCTCTCTCTTCTTCCTCCTCCTCCTCCTCCTCCTCCCCTGTTGGTGGTGTGTGCCGATGCTGGCGAGAGCTGGTGGTTGAAGTGTGTTGCTAGAGAGAGGGCATGGTGCTCTCTTCTCCTCTCCTCACCTCTCCTTTCTTTCCCCCCCATTCACCTCTTCTCCCCTCTCTTCTCCTCTCTCCTCTCCTCTACATTCCTCTCTCCTGTACTCCTCCTCTCCTCCTCTCTCTCTCCTGCTCTCCTCTCATTCTCCTCCTGTCCTCCTCTCCCCCTGCACTCCTCCTCTCCTCTCCTCCCCTTGCTCTCTCTCTCCTCTCCTTTCCTCCTCTCCTCTCTCACTCCTCTGGCTCATTACTGCGCTGCTCAGCCACTCCAGCGTCTCCCCAGGATCCCAGACCCGTCGCTCTGTCGGGACCAATTACACCAGAGCACGCCGCCCAGAACACCCACAATGCACCACTCTCAATTTGGCTCACGCCATCTCTGGCTCTCTCTGGCTCTCTCTTCCCCTCTCTCTATATATCTTGCTCTCTCTCTCTCTCGCTCTCACTCTGTCCCTCATTGTGCACTTTCTCTTTCTTTCGTTCGCTCCTCTCTCTTGAATGGAGTCTGTCATTCTGCCTGTCTGTCCAATTGTGTTTCTCTCTCTCTGTCTGTCTCTCTCTCTGTCTATGTCTCTCTCTCTCCATCTCTCTCTCCCTCTCTGATGCATGTATTGAAAGGGTCTGCATTTACTCTTGCGGTACACTGTTGCGTGGCTATTTGATAGATGCATATTGTGCATTAGAAGCTGCCCTTTCACAAATTATTGTAAACATTGTTGCTAAAATGTGTGTGTGTGTGTGTGTGTGTGTGTGTGTGTGTGTGTGTGTGTGTGTGTATGTAAGGACCTATGCATATGATGGTTAGTAATAAGTGTATGCTCACACTGTGCGTGTATGTGTGTGTCTGTGTGTGTAAACATGCACATTCATGTAAGTCTTTGTGTGTTTTAGTTTCCTAAGCCATCTGCAGTTACGACATCAGTGTGGTGGATTGGACTGGCTTTTTCTGTGCCGGATTATTGATCTGAAGCACATCTTTAGCGATGAGAAAATCCCTGTTTCTCTTGTTCTCTCTCTCTCTCTCTGTCTCTCTCTCTCTCTCTCTGTGTGTCTGTCTCTCCAGATCGTATTCACCATCTCCATTCTCTGTGTGCCTATTTTCCTCTTCCTCGAGAGGAAAATGAAA